>NW_027113749.1:123715-156833 GCF_000696795.3 Halyomorpha halys | reverse complement strand
TTTTGTTATGGCTGTCGAAGCAAACCTTCTTAAAAATCATGCTGGTCCCAATAATGGTAAATCCTAAACTAAAAGTTCCTAAACACTTCTTATACATATAAATCCAACATGTCATAGTATAACATGACCGTACATTTTTACATGACTACAGCTAAGTAAAAAGGAGAGTCATGTGTTTAGGGGCCACATTACCTGTTCATTTTATTTGGGTGTTTTTAGCCAACTAAACAACGGAATTTTAAATTTTATGTTTCAAATTACTCCGTTTTTCCCTCAAATTACTGTCTTTTTTTTATTTTCATATTCAACAGGTATACATAGATCCATTACCTCTGTTGTATGTATATTTAATTCAATATATCTTCGCTTTCAGGAAGGTTCTGAAAAAAATTATTAATTAAATAAAATCCACTTATTTTTTTGTGTGTATAGGAAATGTGAATAATAGGAGGGAAGTTGCTTTATAATGTATTTCTAAAAAAATTTGTTTCATAAAATAGCTACAGATCCCTTGGAAATTTATTGACATCTATCTTAATTGGACCAGTAGTAGAAAATAAATAGTGTAGTTGATTTTGGATCTATGCATATTTTTTTTAAAAATATACTTCTACTATAACATTGTAACTACATATATAAACAAAATTAAGATTAAAATTAAAAATAAAATAAATTAAATAATTAAAAAGATTAAAATTTAAAATTAATCTGACCGTCAATCGCATCAATGAAGAATGTAATTATTACAAAATAACTCTGAATCAATTAGAGATAACAACAAATGTTCCTACGTAAGTGTAGACAGCTATATGTAGCCTTATGAAACATCTGAAAATGACTCATTCATGGCGTCTCAGATGGAGAAACAAAATCCAACAATCAAGAGAATCAAAAAAACGCCAGAAAACATAATTAAATATTACACTTATTTACTTACTTATTATTATCATTATACACGATTACGTTCTTTCTATTAGCGGAATTACGAGAATACCGATCACCGTTAAAACTAAGTATATTACGTTAAAGACTTCATAAATGAAGTCGCAGGTAACTACAAGTAATTTTGCTTGGAAAATAAACCTTATTTTAAATTTGAGAGGGAAGAAAAAATAAAAACGTCCTGAACTTTTGAAGTCTATGAATAGGGAACTATGTTACCTTACCGATTTAATATTGGTAACTACATTTGTTCACATGAACAGTCACATAACCGCCAATTCCCTCCTGTGGTCTTGTATACATAAACCCACAGTGCTCTGTGGTAATAGCAAGCTATAGACTTGCTCCTCGCTAGCCTATGATGCATCCCACGTTATGAAAATGTTATGCACCTTGGACGACTTCGTGGAAAACCGCTTACACATCCCGTGTGGTCTTCTATGGTCTCTTTGGGTAATAGTTATGTACATCTGTTGTAAGTATTCCCAAGTCTACATCTCTAGTTACAAAACTGTTTGTAGTTTTGAAATTATAACCTTGGGTGATATTGAAATCCTAAGGTCAGCATTTTGTGGTTAAAGAAACATTTTTGGTCATATATTTAATATTTATTCAGAAATATTTCCTATTTGAATTTGATTTATTATAATGCATTGAAGGGTAGTACCGAGGATTTAATAGAACGGTATTATTTCCTGTATTTGTCTTTGGAGACAATACCTTTACAAACAGAGTAGGCCTAAACTCGACATCGGTCGTAAATTATTTACAAAATATCAAAAAATAAATAAAAAAAAAAGTAATAAATAAAAAAAAAAAAAAAAAAAAAAAAAAAAAAAAAAAAAAAAAAAAACCAAAACCAAATAGAATAAAAAAGATACAAACCTGCCTCAATAAAATAAAAAAAAAAAAAAGCGAAACATTTCGAAAATACAAAAATAAAAATAATTATTTATAATGTATAATAATAAACCATTAAAAATATATAATTTTCTCTTTTTCTATTTTACAAAAGTTAAAAAATGTATAATCTTGAATGAAAAAAAAAAATTGATATCCCTGTTCTATATTATACTTGGGTGTATACTACTTGATTATGTGTTGGTTGTGAATGCTGTAATGCAGATGTTCTTACTACTTTCTTATAATACTGAATATTTCTTAAGGTGGAAAAAATAATAGATGTTAATGATAAGCTGATATGATTTCTATTGTATTGGATGATATATGGTAGATGATGACTGTGGTAGTCTTAGTAAATTGGGCTTATTTGTAAGTATATGAAAACAATAACATATTCGTTAAGTGATTTGATTATGTGTGTTTCGTCCATGAATGAGATTTTGTTGATATACTACTAGAGGGTCATAGTCGAACCAGTGTTTTTATATATTGAAAAAAAAATGTTGTTATGCAAGGTTGGGCGTTGGAATTAACAGAAAATATGTTGTTGAAGGCTGAAATTTTGTTACTGTTCATTGTTGAAGTTTCTGTCAAAATAATGAAGTCTAAATTTTGCTTATAAAATAAATATTACCCTGCACACTGTATGATTATGACATGACTCATGAAATATGATGTGTAATTATGTCATGAAATGTAAACATGACTCATGGGTCAAGTTCAGATAGGATTTGACTTTCATCTATTTCTGATCCAGATGAGTTACCCACTTATGTTTTTTACATCAGCTTATTAAAATCTTTAAATTCTTCCATCCTAAGAAATATTCATTTTTATAAGAAAATGGTATCATCTGCATTAGAGCATTCACAATCATCATATAAGCAAGTTGTGGTCTACTCTATTTGTATAGGGGCTATTCCCAAAGACAAATAAAGAAAATAATACCATTCTATTAAATCCTTGGTTCTACCCTTCAACTAAAAAAAAATAATTTAGACCTGGAGGAATTCTGAGCTAGAACTATCACGCTATAATCACAATCAAATCATAAACGGTTTCGTGACATGTTAATTATTCTGTTATACAATATTTTTTAGCAAATTATATTTACAATAATCATTTATGAGAAAACAGACTCTTGCCTTGAACGGGTCTAATATAACTAGGGCGTATAAAGAAAAGAAAAACTAGTTTATGGTTTGTAAAAACTGTTTGATCCTGAAAAAATAGATATAATTAGTTATTGCCATTCCAGTAAAGCATTCATAATTAATTTTTATTCTTGTTAATTCTATGGCTTTATTTTGAAAAAAAAAAACACGTCTAGGAGGCCTAGAATAAAGCTTCAAAGGTCAACGTGAGTTCTTTTAACTTTATCTCTGAAGTCGGTCTTGAAGGGAACATTTCCGCTAAGAGTTCCCATGGACCGGGCCCCTAGACCAGCGTGCACCACGATCAGTCTCAAGCCAAGACCATGACACTCTTCTGTCAGGAGGTTCTGTCTGTCATCCAGGATATTGATTTACTCCCATTTATCAGATTTCATCGACATTTCGCCTAACTCTAAGTCAATGAAATTTTGTATTATCGAAGTGATTTTATTATATTTTCTTTTTATGATTTTCAAATAGAAACTGTTTTTCCGTTTGTTTAAACTTCGATAGTTATGAAAACTTGATATCGTTAAAATGTCACCCGTTTGAACACTTCGTTAAATTATCGACAAACGTGTGACTAATTGGTAATTGTGGTGGGGACTAGAGTTTTCTGATCCTCTGTTTTTAGAAATGAGCTGTAGGTAGTTGACCGTAGATTAATAATTGAAGAAGAAGGTCGGGTCAGGGGAGAGGGGTGCGTTCAGTAAGAACATAAATAAACAAAAACACATTTATTTGTGCCGACGTTTCAGGGAGTCTAGAGGGAGATCAGGGAATCTTATCTAAAAACTTCAGTTAGACTTAGTTTCTATTCTGTTTTCTTTGCCTTTCAGAGCTAAACCAAGGGAAATGCTCTCTACCCCCTAGTCCCTCTCGCAAGGATCTGTAGCGAATACCTACATAACTTGCTACCCCTCTGGACTGTAAAAGATCCCTCACTGGCATCGTTCCTGCAAAAACCTTTAGGATATTTAATACCGTATTTTATACACTACCGAGGATTTTTGTACCCTTAAAGCTCGCCAACTGTTTGTTGTTTTTATATTATCGATGAACCTAGTTCTGTACTCCTGTCAGATCACCTCCTGTCTAGCTAACCTAATATAATACGTACCTAATTGAATACGTACTGTCTGAGGAATTCTGACGTTACAGCACCACTTAAATTATCTCAACATAGGTTTACTTGTCCAAACTTAAAAAAATTATAACCATCACATAATATTCGATCATTCAAGGAGAATAAGTATACTCATAAGTATAATAAATAAGTTGCTTACCACCTTTATTTTACAAACAAAATATTTATAGAATTAATCCGTGTACAGAGTGTAATGTTAACCAATAAAAGTCTCATACTAAGCAAAGTTAGTGTAAACGTGAAAAATAACAATCCATATGTCTGGGTGGATATTAAAATACAAGAAAATTGAAAATAGAAGGATTTGCTGCACAAAGGAGGTGGATTCATACTATTGTTGGGGCTTATAAACAATATCTTGGGCTAATAAAAAATTGTCTGTTCGAATATGTAATCCTCAAAAACGAAAGTAAGAACTACAATAGTTTTACAAAACTTAAAATTTGAATTTTTTTAACACTTTTTTTTTGTTTCCCCAAAACCTTCAATTTGCTTAGTATTTGAAAAGTAATTGATAATGATGATTTTATTCTTTGAAAAGTAATACTTATCGCCCATTTATAAAGAAAAACCCATTAGCTTATGTAATTTTAACTGCAATATAGATTTTAAAAAGGAATTATTGGGAGTAATATCAATTTACATTATTCCGATATAAAAACCAGAAAAATACGTAGTAAACACATCTGAGAATTATAGAAAAGAGCAACATTCTTATTTAAATAACAAACTGACCCGGCAATGCTTCACTATTGCTAAATTTGAGGATGTGTATAGATTTATAGAATAATGACGATTTATAGACATAAATGTATACATTTAATTAAATTTAATATATTGGTATACTTTATTATTATAATTTGGTAACATAAATGATCCAATATATGTGATGACATTCGTTTTTAGCATCTTATGAAAGAAAGGTTGAAATAAATGGCATAGCCGTTGGTATAAGCTGTAATACTGTAAATTTGAGGATATTTAAGGATGTAAAAGGATATTTAATGAATAAAATTAATAGTTTCTTAAAATTTATTATATTTTTTAGTTAAAATTAAACATTTTGAAATACTTTATTATTATGTTTTGGTAACATAAATTGAATTAATACATGCTATAAAGTTGTAATCATAATTATTTATAAAACAATATTAATAGCTTCAACATTACTCAACCAGTCTACACCATACTTTGAAATAGTTTAAGTAAAGATAACAATAATTATAATAATAAGTAACATTAAGATTTTACAGTGACATATATAGTTTTGAAAAAAAAAACTCTGACTGTGCTTCAATATTATTACTAAATCCAAAAAATTGAACCAAAGAGTGGAGATATATTTTTAGCAGTAAAAAAGAGTCCACTAATTCATTTTATAATATTAAATTTTCAATTTTCTTGAAAATATTTTTTCTTCGAAACTTCGGGAATTTCACTATCTTTAAAGCTTCCCATGGCGAAATGGGACATAGCAAAAAAAAACCCACGTAAATCGGCCTAGTAATAACAAGGCAACTAGGACAAAGATTTGAAAGCTCTCTTTTACATATATAGAGATTATAAAAAATACTACCAAGAGTTGTATACGTGAAACTATATTTTAATATAGGAACAACTCTGATCTGAGTTACGTGTTATTTTATTTTTAGCTTAAAAATTATTTACAATTTTAAAGAGAACTATAATTTAATCTTACATTAAATATGATTAAAAAAACTGTCTTATCTTATTACCAAAATCATTTTAAAGAGTTAAAAAAGAAAATTCAAAAGATTACTAAACTGGCTCTAATAGCATATATTTTGTATGAACTGTAAGAAATGGATTGGCCTTAAAGGATGTAGCCCAGTGAATGAAATTCCTTGTAAGGATGAGCTTTAATTGGAGATTACTATATAAGCCTCACTGAGGTAATAATATAAATAACATTATAATGGGGGCTGTCAAGTTGCAAATGGCTGTTGCCTAACTCTTGGACAGCTGAAGAGCGCAGGCTATACCTTCTCTATCTTTTGCTTCTCTGACCTCTGTTCCAAAGTCTAATGGTTCAGATAAATCTAAACTTCTTAAGGATCGATATGGCTTTGGGATCTGCTATTAGAAACATTTTGAAGACCCCGTGAATACAATTGCTTACGCAATTCGACGTCATAGGCTATTATTTCGATTCAAAAAGAAAAATAAGTTATTCTGAGGCCATTAAGTGAGTTTACTGGCGAAACTCTGTCTTTAGTATCACTGAAATATCATTGTTTTGTTGTTTTTTTTTCTTGGAAACACAATGTTAGGGGCGTTTATTTAAAATTCTTACTAATACAGAGCTGAGTATTACCTGAATTGCAAAGTGATAATTAATTTATTTAAATAAGCATTAAATGGACCAAAACGTGATAATTAGGGAAAAAATATTGGGAATAAAGTATACATATTTTAAAATAAATTGCTATGTAGCAAAACTGTTTAAAAAATAAATAAAATCATAAAAATACTCACAAATGTTTTAAGTTTAAAATGTGAAAACAACACTGTTTTGAAGAACAAAATTGGTAAGTAATAGACTATAAATAGACAATAAAAAATGAGCTTTATATAAAAGAAATTAGGTGATAACTTTTCGTAAACTAAAAATCCAGGAAATGTGGCGATTTTCGAATATTTAATCTATAATTGTCGCATGAAATTTATTTAGGGACCAAATAATGTATTTTTTATTTCTCAAAAATTATTATTAACTTTAGTTATTATGTGGCAGCAGTAAATTTTAGTTGGCGAAATTCAGCTCTCCTAGTGTACTGCCAAATCATTAAATGTTATGATGTTGGCGAACTTAACATGCCAATGACTGAACCGTCGTAACATGTAATGTCACCTATCACGCTATACTATTATATAGGTAACACAATGGTAGGGGGTCATGGGCCAATTAACCCTAAAACGTTATTAAACGTAATTTGTTTAAAAAAATAAACATAAAACTAAATTTATTTAAAGCTGTTTAAAAGTTTTTATTAAGTAATTATTTTGAAATAAAAATTATCTCGTAACAGTAATCTTTTCTTAAACTTTACAATAGTGTTTTAACATTCCTGAGTCACCTTCGTTGATGTTCAGGTTAAAGCAAAAGGTTTTAAGTATTTTATTTAAGTTTATTAGAAAACTAATTGTAACATGTTAAGCAAATCATCGAAATCATAGGCTGAAAATCTGTAACCAATGACAATGGCTGACTAAAATAGATACCGATTAAAATAAATATATTTGTTAGACTAAATAACTTTTTAACACACAATTTAACAATAAATCCAATTCTCTTCGTTTAGTAGTTCTTAATATTTTAAGAGAGTTTTTTTTTTATTTTATTTTATTTTTATTATTTTATTTATTTTATTTTAGTATGAATGAGATCATTAATCACTATTACCTATTGTCCACAACTGTGTGGCAGATTGTAATATCTATCAATAAATAAATCTATCTAAAAAAAAACGTAGTTCTTAAACGAGGAGTGAGTGCATTCCCTTAGGAGTGCGATGAAATAAAATATTATGCAGGCTTGAGGAAATAAATGGAAAAATTTATATCATTCGGTTTTTTTTTTTTAATAGTACAGTTCTGGATACGTATATTTAAATTATTTACTGAAGAATCCTATAGTATACTTTTCTCGACAATAGTTGCTGCTCGTATTCATTTTAAAATTCTTATTCTTATTGGAATAAGCCTGTATAAGAATATAAAAGGCTACACCCTGGAGAGGTTTGCAGGTGCTCATCATGCAGTTCAAGGCCTAGACAGGCCATGAAGCGCTCCGGTGACCGATGGTATTTCGGTATGCGGCCTGCGTGTCTGCTCTCTGTCTGCGTCGCGTGAGTATAGTCATCACGAAAATTGAAAAAAAATTAAATAAATATGCATCAGGCCATTCTTCTATTGTAAAATTATTATCATCGCAGTGAGAAGACCTTTTCGGATCGTCCAGTCATGGTTTTATGGACTCTTAGCTACAAATTTTTTTCTTTTTAATTTTAAAAATTAAAATGTTCTTTGTCAAACCGTTATTTTGTTTTAAAACATTTAATTACCAATGTTTATTAATTTAAAAAAAATTTAAACAAATACGTTCTTTAAAACTGCAAGCACATACAGTGATTTATGTTAACTTTTTTTAATTATTGAGTATTGTTTCTTATATTCTTTCTTCGGTTTTGAGGATTCTTCTTTCTCAAGGATATCAATACACACAACTAGTGTTATCAGATACCTATATTTCTTATAAAAAATAAAATTAATATTTTATATATCGTTTGCTACATGTATTATATGAATTTTTACTTGCTTCTTGCATATTCCCAGCATGAATTCCGAGCTCTTACATCCTTTGTCTTCCACCTGATGGCGGTATCAGTGGTTTGGTCGGACAGGGTGTCGTTACCAGCCGCTATATACCACAGCTGCTTGGCTTCGTGGGTAGTTCTTAGTTCGATATCTCATAGTTGGAAAGTGTCTTTGTCTTTCAGCTTGGTAATGCTGTTAATTTCTTCAGTATCTCTGTCAGTCATCTTTGCACAGTACGGTGTTTCCGACGCACATCAATTAGTTTCCTCAGGTTATATAGAGGCGTTTTAATAAGAGTTTTTTTCTAAGAGTATGCCCATAATGGGCAGGAGTGAAATAGGACGGTAGGAAGATGGATATTCAAGTGGCTTGGAGGGTTTGGGAAACATTTTTATTATAGACATTTTCCAAGGGGCAGGGAAATAGGTGGATCGGAGAATAGCATTATAGATATAGGTAAGGAATGGGATGGCTTTACGAGGGAGCTGTTTCAGAATGTTCGCTGTGATAAGATCGTGGCCAGGAGCTTTTTCAGAAGGTAATCGGTGGATGATGTTCATTATTTCTGAGGGATGAAAGGCATTAGGAGGAAGGGTCATTTGGAGTGGAATTGTAATCTCTGCTTCAACATGTTCAAGATGGGTTGGATTAAGGATATCAGGATGGGAGTTAAAAGTTTTGAAGAGGTTTTCGCCGAACATTTGAATTTTTTCTTCATCTGATCGTGTCCAAATCTTATTTTCAGTGTGAAGTGGATGGTTGAAGGATTTGTATTTTAGTAGGTTTTTAGTAGTTCTCCATAATGATTTGTCAGTGGTATTTATGTTTTCTGTCAAGTTCTGGAAATTTTGAATTCTGTGCTTTCTAATTTCTTTATTTTCATTTTTTTAATTTCTTAGTTTTGTCCGAGGGATATCTTGTTCTGTGCCACCTCGCTCTTGCGCAGCATTCTGTTAATATTGCCTGTACGTGACGAGGAAAATTGTTTTCTCTAAAACTTTTTATGTTCATTGGTGAAGTATTGTTAGTGAAAGTAGTTCCTATCGATCTAGAAAGTATTTCGATAGCAAAGTCGATTTGTTCTTTTGTTTTAAGTGAAATTTTTAAGTCAAGTACGTTTTCTAGATCAGTCCGAAAATTTTTCCAGTTTACCTGTTCGTTGATCTTTGGCATTGTAATCTCCTCCAGCAATGAATCGCGGACCAAAGGACCGGAATTAGAAGTCAAGATGGCTATAGGAAAGGGAATTACCAGGAGAACAATATACAGCTGAAAGTGTAATGGTAAACGGGCGAGAGGATAAGCTGACGGATGTTGATCGAATAATATCAGACGGCGTGGAAGGAATAAGGGAGTGATGTAAAGATTTATAAATAAGGATACAAGAACCTGGGTGGGATGTGTTGTCATGGTGATCTGTTTTATATGTAATGTAGTCGCGTATGTAAAAATAAGAATGCTTTGTGAAATGGGTTTCAGTCAGCAGTGCTATGTCGATGAAATTTTCATGGAGGAATATGTCAAGTTCGTTTCGGTGGTTATGTAGTCCATTTGCATTCCGTAAAAGTATATTTAAGGTCCTCTTGTTGATCTAGGTAAATTGAACGGGATTCCTTTAAGGAGTCTGGTTAGGAGTGAGATAAGAGGCTTGATTGGGTCTTGAAGTTCACGAAGGAAGGAGGAAAGGATAGATGCTATTTCAGGTGTATTTTGGCTGTTTTGGGAATAGAAGGTTGATCTTGGAAATGAGTGTATGTCGATCTAGGTAGGAATTGAACTCTTCATTGGGGTTGTTGAATTGGATCCTCGGTTACTGGAGGTTCGGGTAAAAGATAGACCGAAGAGGAAGTTTGGGATAGTGGAGGAAGTTTAGGATTGATCTGTGCAGAAATTTCCACATTTTTAGAAGGAGAGTCATTTGTATGTGGTTTAGTCTGTGAACATGAATTTAAATTTTGTACACATGAGTTTTTATTGATAGCTCGATTCTATTTATTTTTTATTTTTTATTAGTATTTTTCTAAAGTAATTATTTCTTTTAAATTTCACTTAAAGTATTTTTCGCCACTTATTTTTGAGGCATAAAATTTTGAACTCATGTCCTGTTTGTCTAAAATGTGTAGTGAGAGCAGTTTGGTCAGGATCGTTGGCGGTTGTTTTCTCTAGATCTATGTTTGAACACCCTCATTTTGAGATTTGTCCTGAAGTTCCAAAATAGGATTTCTCACTGTTCTCTTCACATGTACAATTTCGTACACGATATTAATAGGTCGAGTCATAAGTAACTTCTATTTTTTTATCAGATATTTGTCATAATTGGAGGATTAAAATAAATCCCAACAAATCCCATCAAATCACCTTTACCCTTCGTCGTAAACCTACCGACTGCCCTACAGTCTTCTTTAATAATATTGATCTTACCCCTGTCAAACAGATACCTTGGACTACATCTGGACAAACGACTTACCTGGAATCCTCACACAAAACTGAAAAGACAGTTTACCACGTCGATTTCGACTTTTACAGCACTTACTAGACAAACGGTCTAAACTTCCAATTCATTACAAAAGACTAATCTACATGATGTAATAAGGCCAATCTGGACATACGAAGTTGAGCTTCTGGGCTCTACTAAACCTTCGAATTTCTCTCTTATTCAATCATTGCAATCCAAAATCCTTCGTGAAATCCTCAATGCTCCTTACTTTGTCATAAATAAAATCATACATAAAGACCTTAATGTGTGTAACCGATCTAACCCGAACAAGATATTACACCTTCTATTACAAACTTCCTAACCACCCAAACCTACTAGTTTCTAGCCTTGCTGCCTCTTCCATTCCTGACTATCCTCCGAGGTGCCTGAAAAGAAGATGGCCATGAGACCTGCTAATGTAAAACGCCATTAGAGTGCTACCAATGGGTAGTTTCTCTACACGCCTTTAACACTCCAATTTTACTGAAATCAAATTTACTAAATGCATTATAATGTGCAGTTATAAATAGAAATAAATAAGTAATAAAGAAAAAAAAATTTTGTTTAGAAACAGAATAGGTGATAGTCGGTATGGAAAAGATCCGGGGAGTAAGGTGGATAAGGTAAAACATACAATTCAAGCTACATAATTTTTTTCTAGCTATATGTGGTTGCGCACTATCGTGTAAAAGAATGAATTTTTTGCGATTGACGGGTACAAATTAAAATAATGGGATATAGACTTGCTTTTTTTTGCCTGCTTGCTAACTATATTGAAAAAAATAATACAATCTAATCTACGAAATACATGTAAATTACAGTTATACAGTTTGAGCAACGAGTAGTACCATTATGAAAAATGAACAGTTGTATAGTTTGTAAAATGAGGATTGGTAGGGGGTATCCCCCCCCCTAGTAATAGATACAAATAATAATAAGTATATATTACAAAAATAAAATAAATAATAGTTTTAAATGGTGAAAACAACGAAAATCACACTTGTGGGACTAATGATGAATAAATAGGTTCAACAGCTCGTGAGGGATCCGACACTGTTGTTTAATTTTTGATAAATGTGCATCTAATTGGCTAAAGAGTCAAAATGCTGGTACAAAAAATTTATCCTATGTCTAACGGCATCTTATTTGTTAAAGTTGATTTGAAATCCAGAGAACGTTTATCAATCTGCAGTTCTTATCTTGACGAAAGAAAATTAAGTTTTTTAAACCGGGACTTGAACCTGGTTCGTAGAGCATAAAAGTCTAAAATCACACACATTCCTGCAAATACATTTCGTTCTATTACTTTTCGATTTGTCTGATTCCATAATAGTCACTTCTATCAAAAGTAAATTCCATTGGCAAATCTTCCGTTACTCAACATAGCTCTTCAATTATTATTATTATCTCTGTCTAATTAGTTTCTTGATTGACGTTGCACCGGGGTTGAAAGTAAAAGTCCCAACTAAGCGCTGGTTAATTGAGGCAATCTTAAGAATCGAAGCATCTTCTCGCTGGTGTATTTAATGGTTCACTTACTGTCACAATCTTTCAAGGTTTTGCTGTGTTACAAATATAGGATGAGTTGTAGCGATTCTTTCTTACTTATGCGAACCGTCAGAAAGGTGTTCACTACAGTAAGCTATGTCAATCTGTCACCCACGGGATGAAATACCTACCTTACTGTCTGAGGTTGCAAATCGTTAGAATTATCCGGTGAAGTCTAAATCCATCATTCGTATCACATGTCAGAGTTATATATGTTCTAAAACTAACTTAAGGTCCAGTAATCGTTTGTTAAGTAACTTGCTTCTAGAGTCAGAGGATTGTATTTGGTTCCTACTGACCATCTGTCGTCACATCTTCAAGAGGAGAGCTATTACCATGATTACGGGTTCTGACGGAATTAACTCCTGAATATAAACTTTCATCTCACATTACCTGAAAAGGGCTTAAGTCGGTTATTTTCCTAACGCAACTGTTAATCACAGAGATCGCCTGTGTATCTGACTCCTTAAATATATTTAACGTATAATGCAACATGAAGCTATAAAGTTAACATTATAACTAAAAAAGGACATGTTTCAAATAATTTTATTCAATAGATACTAATTTTGTCTTTATGGAAATCTCCAATTAGTCTATAATTATATCGTAATATTTATTGATAAGTTTACAGAACATAAGCTGTATCGTAATTAACACATAATTTTAACAAATTCATAACGATAATTGTTTGACAAAAATACATATATATAGATAACAGTACAACAATATTTATCATTAAAACTTATATTGGTATTTAAATGTTTCTATCTTAAATTTGACAAAAGATCTGTAAATTCCTACCCCCTACATACTTCCTCAATATCCGTTCTTATCTCTCCGACAGATTTTTTCAAGTAAATTACAACGGCGCTTATTCATCCCTATTCCGTCAGTCTGCTGGTGTACCTCAGGGTAGTATCCTTAGTCCTATCCTTTATACAGTTTTCACAGCTGACATCCCAACCCATCTTAACACTATCCTCACCTCGTATGCCGATATTACATGTCTTTTGTCAGTGAACAATGATCTTTACATTGTATCCCAAACCCTCCAATCCCACATCACCACCCTTGAATAATGGTGCCAAAATTGGAGGATTAAAATTAATTCCAATAAATCTCACCAAATCATATTTACCCTTCGTCGTAAACCAATGACCTCTTGCTCAACAGTATTCTTTAATAATACCTCACTTATTCCCGTCGAACAAATCCGTTATTTAGGACTACATCTCGACAAACGCCTGACATTGAATCCTCATACAATACTGAAAAGACGACTGCTCGTCGATTTCGACTATTACAACATTTACTAGACAAACAGTCTAAACTGCCAATCCATTACAAAAGACTGATCTACATGACTATTGTATCTGGACATACGGAGTTGAGCTTTGGGGCTCCACTAAACCATCAAATTCCTTCCGAATCCAATCCTTACAGTCCAAAATCCTTAACGCTCCTTACTTTGTCAAAAATCAAGTCATCCATCATGGCCTCAATATCCCATATTTTATCGATTTGGCCAAAACCAGATACCATTCCTTCCATGGAAAACTTCCCAACAACCTAAATCCACTTGTTTCTAACCTGCTTTCTCCTTCATTTTCCTTATTTCCTTATAATCCTCCTAGGCGTCAGAAAAGAAGATCTGAGGCCATCAGAAAAGAAGATTTCGAGTTCTTCTCCTCTAGGAATGTTATTGGAGTTCTATCAATGGGTAGATTCTCCACATGTCTGTATCATGTCACTATGTCACCTACAGCAAATTTACTTGGTGTATATATTTTTATACAGTTGTAAATAACAACAAATAAATTATTTAAAAAAATGACAAAAAAGCTTTGACCGAATAAGAAATATAATAATTAGAGAAGAAACAGGGCAGGAACCTCTTATTGACAATATACATAGAAAATAGTTGAAGTGGTTCAAATAGAATCCCAAAAAATATTTAGTTGGGAGGCAAATACTGAGAGAATATGACCACGCGGATGGTTGAGGAATAACTGAGAGGACCTCATATCGAATATGGCAATAAACAGAGGAATCACTGGAGGTGATATCAAGAAGTTGGCATCGGATGGAGAGGTATTTAAGAAAGGTAAGGTAAGTGGTAAATTTATATAACCAATTATAGAGAAATTTTGCAATCATCAAAAATTTCAAACCCAATTTTAATTATTGAACATCGCAATATATATGCGTTAGCATTCTGATTTCTTCACAAATAGTATGATGTTTTAAACTGAACTGTATCTGAGGAAGACACAAAAATATTATCCTTTCTGTTAAATGGGAGCGTAAAATCGATTAACACCGAAGACAAAACACTGGAAGGCTATATAACTGGCTATGATTGTGCCCGCAGTTGAGCTATAACACTTCTGACTTCATTTGCTTATTGCGTCAACTTTACCTTTCACTCTATCATTAGTCCAAAGAAGAAATATACGCTTTGCAAAATGGCCTGAACAGTGCCAATTCCCTCTCTAAGCCGAAAGGATTGCGGTTTGTGATTAATTGTGCTGGATGTTTTATAATGATAGGTAATATGATGATATGATGATGGGTATACCATCATATCATATCAGGTAATATTATGATATGTCTATTTAAGTTAGCTGGTGAACAAAAAACACAATCAATAACTGTTGTAAGGTGCTAATTTACTGAGTTCAATTAACTTTCAATTGATATTTCGTCTTACATTCAATTTATGATGTTTAAAATTACTTATTAAGCTAAACACTGCTGACTAACCATAATTTTTTTTAACCATATGATTTCTTTTTTCTTCTTGATTTTTTGAATCTATAAAACTTAGGCTAGAAACCAATTTGTACACCTCTATAAAATAAACTAGTTAAATTCCATATTATTTTTCATCAACTTATGTTTCCTAGATATCGCTATACTGTTCCAAATTCAAATGTTTGTTTCTGTGTTCTGTACGTCAAATTTTGAATTTTGTGAGGTTGATATTAAAAGAAAAGATGGGTTTACTAGATAATATTTTCTTTTGTATAAACTATAACAATATATCTCTTTTCAAGAGAAATTAGCGCATTTTAGGATAGTTATCAAACTTACCAAATAAAACTATACTTGAAAATCAATTCGAGAACAGAATGATCTCCAAAAGACTATTATATGCTGAGATTCAGCTCTTCGAATATTGCTAGTTTCTCGGAACAAGTAAACAAAATTTTGTAGTTGTCTTTTATTGTGTGAAATATCGTCAAATATATTCGTTTTACGAGTATGAATTACAACAATAAAAATAGAACAATGCCAATGAACTTTCAAAAAAGTAAAACAGTTTAAACGTAACCTTATTTCTTGATGGTATTATTTTATATGGATTTTTAAAATGAAATAAAAGTTGTCATTTATTTATGACACGCAAATTTAGTAATATTTTCAAGAAAATAATAATTTATAAAACATTAAGTAATTTCAAAAATAACTAGATTCAATTGCAGCGAAATTACAACAATCACGTGATACTCAGATCTTAGGATCAGTAGTTCATGTTGACACTGCCGGTGTATTCCACCTGATCTTTGAACCTGGTGACCTCCCACTGTACTTCATATAACACCGTTAAAGAATGTATTCTCAGGAAGCAGAACTTCATCTCAGTCAGCATTCTGCAGCTGTATTCCTCGCTATGAATAATAATCTATATACAATGAGAAGCAGCCATTAGTCAAGCCAAATACGTCTACTAGAATACTGTTTTTTTTTCAAATGCGGTTATTAACAATTGACTATCAGATTTGAAAAGATGTAGTGACAGTTATTGAATTCAAAAACTATAAAAAAATGTAAAAATATAAAGCATAAAATAAACAACAGGAACCAAAACATACACTCCCCGGTTTAGAATTGATGTCACTGAAACGATTTTACTCTTCAAACTTGGGTGAAGATGAGTTGACATCATAAACGAATCTTGCAAGAAGAAAACGAAAATCGGAAAAAGACAAGTAGATTTAATGCAATCATAATTAATGCGTATCTATCGTTTTACTTACTCATAATAATCCGCTTTACTCGACTTGCTTTAGTTAAATGAAATCTTTTCGGCTAACTAAATAGGAAGCTATTTTTGGTATTTTATACATTTAAACTTCGAAAAAAATAAAAATAAAATATAGTTGATATTCTTTTGTTGCACCCGGAAAAATCCTTAAGCAAGAACCTTCGAAATAATCAAAAAATAAAAATTTATTGCTCAACATTTTCACCTTACTGCGGCCTTCGATTATTTTTTTTTCCAAAATCTCTGAAATTTCAATGATTTAAGAATGATACCATTAATAGAGCCTAGGATGAAATGGAACAAATTGCACCAACTGGCACAAATTGGACCTTTTCTGTCCGAAATGCTGCTATTTTTTTAAGAAACTAATTTTATGTAACAGATTTCACTAGTTTTGAAGCTAAATCCTTGCATTTCTGTTACCAAAGTTAGATTATAAAAATCGTTTTTGTTACCAACACTTTAGTTTTATATACAATTTTTACAGTTTATTCGTTTGTTTTCTACCATCTCCAGATTCGGAGTTACTCCTCTAAGACAATCATTAATAATTTGTTTGATTATTATGTCTCCTATGAAAAGGTTTCAGCAATAACTAAATATTTTACATTTACTTTATTTCAAATATTTCGTACTTAAATAACAGAAATACTGTACAAACTTGGCCTATAAAACTTTTAATGCTTAAACTTATTTAAGTCTACTCTACATTCCTTTAAGTAGCTATTACCTCGCTGTCCCCTTGGTGATAGCATATGATTATTAGATGATGGAACCAGTTAGGAAAATGTAACCTCATCGTGTATTCCCTTTTCATCACAGACGAAACTTTTCGTAGCAAGATGCCAAGGCTACCAGTGGTCCTCTTGTTCCTAAAGCTGCTAGAAGACTTGCTAGTTTCTGTCCAGATATACTACTACTACAAGATAGCAACATGTATGTACTCCATAGCTATAACAATCCGAATTTCCAGAGATTTAAATTTATGGGGGGGCTAGACTGGAGAGACTTTGGCGCAAATTAGGAAATACTTTAAATATATCACCACTTCACCTTGCACAACTAACCTGCTTATCAAATAAAACCTAAGTAGACTGATGTCAAAGAGAACCATATTTAATGACTTTGTTGACTAATGTTCTGCACTATATCAGTTGTATTAATTCTGTTGATAAAGTTTTGATCTGGTTAAGACATGGACGTAGTACCTAAGATCATCATCACTATTCCTATTTCTGTACTGACGACATGGTTGACTATCTCTCTTTAAATCTTGATTCGGCCGGGCTTAAGTTCTTTTATCACTTGTTGATCCTCTTCCTTCTGCATTATTTTCTGACCTTTTAGCCTTTCTCATACCAGAAAACATTCAAAACTGAAAACTTTAAACGTTACAACTTTTTTTTATGAAATGTTCTCCCGATGATCTAATGTCCTTCTTCAAATCGGAAACTAACGATTACGTCCCAGACCTAATTCTTATAAAGATTACCAAACTTTTTCTCCCTATCTGATCTTATGTATATATAAATGTTTCCCTTCAAATTCGATTTTTGGCAAAGGATCGTGGCTCTTCTATTGAACAGTGTTCCTTCTACTTCCTAAGTTTTTGATTCCTTCCTATCTTCATTCTAATTTGTCCAGACTATTAGAGCAATTAGTCCATTTCAAACTTAACTTCGTAACTCATAACTTCCGTGAGAAAAAAAAACCTCCTTTAGTTTTAAATTCCAACATTCTTCTCAGTATGTTTCATTGAAATTTTCTCAAGAGGTTTAGATTTTTTGTTTCGTAAATTATGATTTGAATTTTTTCTGTCTCTATTTAAAGTACGATGCGTTTTCAAATAATATTGAAAAAAATAGGTTATGTTTTTAAATCACTACGGCAACGTGACAACATTTAAAAAAATTAACAAAGAATATTCTTTTATTATAAAATTCGTATTTTAGGGTTTCTCGATGTAAAGATAACGAATATAATTTTTTTTCCTGACCAGAATACAACAGTTTAACAAAAAATAACAAAGCAATCATGCAATCGATAATGATCTGGCAGTCTCAGTTCAAAACAGATTTCTTTATTTTCAAAGTTTTCCTTTTTAATTATTTATAAAATTCTTTATTATGTAGAATTTATCCATTGTTCAATATTGCTAACAACGAAAAATTTGTTGTTTTTTTTAATTAACCAAATTGAAGGAACTTTAGAGAATGATTTTGTATTAATTTAGCTTTTTAGCCCTGAAATAGATAAAAAAAAATTTAATAATTTATTTCTTGTTAATTGCAACTGTATAAAATATATACAACAACTAAATTTGCTGTAGGTAATATAGTGACATGATACAAACATGTGGAGAATCCACCCATTGATAGAACTCCAATAATATTTCTAGAGGAGAAGAACTCGAGGCCATCTCCTTTTCAGACGCCTAGAAGGATTATTAGGTGATGAAGGAGAAGCCAGGTTAGAAACAAGTGGATTTGGGTGGTTGGGAAGTTTATCATGGAAGGAATGGTATCTAGTTCTGGCCAAATCGGCAACATATGGTACATTGAGGTCCTGGTGGATGACTTGATTTGTGACAAAGGAAGAAGCATTAAGGATTTTACCAAGGCTTTTGGACAGTAAGGATTGGATTCGGGAGGAATTTGATGGTTTAGTAGAGCCCCAAAGCTCAACTCCGTATGTCTAGATAGGCCTTATAATAGTCATGTAGATCTGTCTTTTGTCAGTAATGGATTGGTAATTTAGACCGTTTCTCTAGAAAATGTTATATTAGTCGGAATCGACGAGCAGTTTCTTATCTTTTTAGTCTTATATGAGGATTCCATGTCAGTCGTTTGTAATAAAAATTTTAAAAATCCATCTTAACTTTTACTTCAACCCATGGAAATTATGCATAATCAAAATGATTCCCAAACCTCGAAAACCGCCAGAGCACCCATCCTCTTACCGTCCTATCTCTCTGTTACCTATCATGGGAAAAATCCTTGAGAAACCTATCTTAAAACGCCTGTACCCCATCCTAGATTCCAACCACATAATACCAAATCACCAGATTGGATTCCGAACATCCCACTCCACTATCCAGCAATGCCATCGTGTGGTTGATGTAGTCTCGTCTTCATCGGAGTGCGGAATGTACTGCTTGGGAGTCTTTTTCGATGTAGAACAGTGTGAATAATGGTCCTTCCATTGTATCCCAATCCCACATCACCACACCAAATGAATGATCCCAAAACTGGAGGATTAAAATAAATACCAAATCACATTTACACTTCGTCGTAAACCTTCGTCTTCCCCCACAGTATCTTGTAATAATACCCCACTTATTCCTGTTGAGCAGATCCGTTACTTAGGACAAAATCTGGACAAACGACTGACATGGAATCCTCATAAAAGACTGAAAAGACAGGAAACTGCTCGTCGATTCCGACTATTACAACATTTACTAGACAAACGGCCCAAACTTCCAATCCATTACAAAAGACTGATCTACATGACTATAATAAGGCCTATCTGGACATACGGAGTTGAGCTATGGGGCTTCACTAAACCATCTAATTTCTCTCGAATCCAATCCTTACAGTCCAAAATCCTTCGTAAAATCCTTAATGCTGCTTACTTTGTCACTAATCAAATCATCCATCAGGACCTCAATGTCCCCTATTTTGCCGATTTGGCCAGAACCAGATACCAATCCTACTATAATAAACTTCCCAACCACCCAAACCAACTCGTTTCTAACCTGGCTTCTCCTTCACTACGTAATAATCCTCCTAGGCGTCTGAAAAGAAGATGGCCTTGAGATCTTCTCCTTTAGAAGTGTTTTTGTAGTTCTATCAATGGGTAGATTCTCAACATGTTTGTATCATGTCATAATATCACTTACAGCAAATTTACTTGATGTGTATATATGTATACAGTTGTAAATAACAATAAATAAATTATAAAAAAAAAAGTTTTACTTGATTTCAGTGTTAATTTGTAATTTCATTTTCGTACGATTTTTCGTTTTTGAGTTTGAGGCTGATCAGATACACAAGACTAATTCCAGAGATTTGCTAATTTGATCTTAGGGGGCCACAAAACCGGTATTTCCGTCGAAAACATTAATTTAAAATTTCCTACAATCAAAATTCTTACCCTTTGTAATTATTTCATATACATGCAGGTGAAAATAAAAAGACACCAAACTGAATAATCACCAAACTGGTGTTGCAAAAAGTATTGTATTATATCATGTTTGTTTTCTTGATTTTATAGCATAAAATTAATTTTTTATAGAATCATGAAATGTTTCAGCTTGAGTGAAGATTTTTCTTATAAAATGGTGGGCTAGTCGTCTCTACTTGACAGAAACAACAAAATGATTGATGAAGACTTTCAGTATTTTGAAGGTATGTGCCTTTTTACACTTAATAAATATTTTTAAAAAATTCAAAATTAATTTTAATCTTAAAAAATGCCTAGGCGAATCAATTATTTTGTTGTTTCTAAGGTGTCATTTTCATCTGTATAAATTATAGAAAATATATTTTTTATATGTTAATGTCTTCATGGCATCACTTCATACTTCCCGGAATTCGTTGGAAAATATTTCTTTAGAAGATCAAGAATCCTTTTTCGGTAACCTTTGTTGTTAAAGATGTTTTCCAACAACTTTTTAACACAGTAGTACCATTGTTTCTTCCTTTTCCAATACCTAAAATTTATTTTTAAAACTTATAATTATCAACAGTTACTAAAAGGTTGTGCAAGGATGATTTGGTCAGAATCACGCTCGGCCGCCGGATTTTTACCCAATTAAGGGTATCCAATTTAGGAGGCTTGGTAGACCCGAGGCGGTATCCAGAACCGACAAGAATTGACTCAGGGCTATAGTATAACAGAAAACAATTTTGTGCCCAGCCGGATTCGAACTCTGGTCATTGGAGTTAGTATCCACGGGCCTTTTCCCGCAGCTAGAGTGGTGATTTTAGTTGTGATTGATGATTTTTCAAGCATAAATCATTAAATATGTACATATTAAAAGCTGATTAGACAATAAAAATTATAAACAAATAATTTATTACTAAAATGAATTAAGATAACGATAGCTTAAGAGACAGGTATGAATTTTAATTGATGACTTATAAACTGAGATATAATGTTTATTCTTGAGCACATCACTCCGATAAAAAAATAAATCTATTATACAATTTATATTTGCAAATTAATTTCGTTTAATTCAAGTAATTATAAATTTACATTGTAGGCGAAAATCAAGTTAATCAAAGATCTTAACTAATATGCTAATACAGGCAATAATTAAAAAATAGTTATAGCATTAAAAAAAAAGCAATCACTTACTGATTTTAATTTATTTATTAACAAGAACTTTCTATTATGTTAGTTATTTGACATAAATAAATAGTGCAAAAAACGATTTAGAAGAAGAAAAAGAAAATAATCATTTCCATTTCTAAAAATGTGACGCTTCTGACACAATCCTCTTCAATAAGAGAATATGTTCATGTTTGTTGAAAAAAAAAAAAAAATCTAATTTGTTACTTTTATTTTTTCTATGTCTCATGGGTCTAAAGGATTTTATATGCAAGGGGTAGGTAACTATAATGAGTGATGTTTCTTGTACTGCAAATGCATAGTAAGAGGGAAGGGATAGGCCTGACAATTGAAAAATGGATCGAGTCTGCTGTCATGATGATGGGGCTCATCACATTTCCTAATGTCTGTGGTCAGTAAGTTAGTAGTCCTCTCTCTGGTTCTGTGTGTCTGCCACCTTTGTGACCGTCCTGTCGCTGCCAGTGTTCTGAGCACTGGAGCAGCAGCACTAGTGACTGTCAAAAAACTTGATAGGCCTCCAAGATATGAACTCTGTCACAGTCGGTAGTTCCGCATGAATGTTATCCGCCTTTGCTTTTTAAAGTGAAGTATGTCTCACGATAGATCTCAGTATACCGCTCTGAAACTGTTTGAGCCTCTTGGCCATTAAAGGCGCTACATTGGTTAGCAAAGGTGCTCCAAAGAGTAGGACTGGCCTGAATACACTATTGTAAATCATTAATTTGCGGCGGAGAGAAATATTAGAAGTTAGCAGGTGATTAAGCCTGTAAGTCTTGGTCGAAACTAGCTTGGTCTACATATTGCAGTGGCGAGCTTACGTCAGGCTTCTGTCAAGGGTGACACCCGGATATACTGTGCTGTCTCCTGGTCTATTCTCGTATCCTTCTACCCTTAGACTTTAGGGATAGGGCACTTTTGAAAGGAGAAAATAATACATTTTTTTGTTTAATTATAATAATAATTACATGAAATGAAGACTTGCATTAGATCAGTGGGTATGGAACGCAAGAAAATTGCAATAGCTCGTGATGTCGCTGTATTTTCTTCTTGTAATAACTCAGAACAACTATAGTGATTGTGAGGATAACAGATTGTATCATTCTAGAGGATTCTCAATGGATGGTTTTTATGTCCGACATTCCTGTTCTAAATCATATCAAAATAATAATTTATTCTATTTTTTCTTCTACTATTACAAATAATTTTCCAAATGTATCTGTTGACTGAATTATTTTTTTTTCTTTTAAAACATTTTAACCTACTTAGTTTAGTTAATATTTAGAACTAGGTTCTTATTAATTAATGTTACATTTAACTTAAATTTTAAATTGTTTAGATGGAGATTCGGAAGGTAACCATAGTATCTTTATCAGTCTACTGATTGCCTTCGTCCTAATAGTATTGTTTGTAAGGGTTGTCATGGAATGTTTTGAAATTAAAAGAAGAAAAAACGTCAAATTTGCTTTCGACGTTTTATTTGAACTTCATATGAAGTAAGTTTTTTTTTTTCTTGTTCTACTTATAAACTTCTAATAACTCTTGTTCTGAGAGAATTCGAAGACTGAGGAAAATAAATTTGTTTTACTTCATTGGAGAATCTAGTGAAAGAACGACGAGGTTCGGTTTTGTCAGATTTTGAGTAGAACTTACCTAATATTAATATTCATAGAAAACGATCTTTTTTTGTCTTATTAAGTTAAAAGACGATTAAAATTTAATTTTAAATCTACGAAAAATAGAAATATCATATTAATAATTTTATGTAATAGTGATCAGAAGGAAATTACAAAATACTGTCAATATTTCTTCTCCTGCCGCGTTTTCAAATATTATTTTCAATGGAACTCAATTATTTCCACTCTATCTCTTTCAGTTTAGTTTTGTTTCATGACTGAACTACCAACATCTGATACCAAAATTAGAATTTCGAAAAAAATCCACCCCATCGTTTTTTCAATCGACTGCTTGATTGAGTTATAATGCGTTATCAATTAATATTCTCATTTTTTAATGCGATACGTTTTTAATTAGATACAGGTATCATCAGCAACCCAGAGACACTCTCGTGGTCTTGAAGAACGGTGTAAGGTCCATACTTGGTCCTCACACTCGCAGACCAGCAGTTCTCCTCCTGATGTCTGCAGACGACGGAAAGATGACAGCGATGGAGTTGGCTACAAGACTCACCCAGGTGACGTTCGCCGCGATGGGTAACCGCAAGACGGAAGAATTTATCAGGGAAAATCTCGTCATAGATGGCAGCTACTTCAGTGGTCTAATTGATTTCTGGGAGTTCTACAACATCATTAGCAGCAAGTTGAAGAAATACAAGATGGTGATTGTGTACAACTTTGAAGTTGTACATCCCCATGCTGTGACAGTTCTGCCCAGTCTCACGCATGAAATCTTTTGTCCTCAGACTCAGGTACTGCCTTGTTGTGTTCATCTTCCACTAACTATCTACTAAAGAATTAATTTAATAAGTACACACATACTGTCCATCACTCACGAAATCGCATTGCTGAATTATGAAATAATTCCTCAATGCTATACAACGCATTATTAAGGCATGCATATCTAATTCAGATACTACAATTGATATTGCACTTGTCACGTCATTAGCAGTTTTATAATTTGTAATTTTCCCAACTGTTAATACAAATATTTTTTGGGAGGGGGGTTTTAAACCTAAATTTATGTAGCCCTCTTCACAAGCCTCCGTGTTCTCAAGAAAAAAAAAACGAATTTCGGACATTTTTTCCTACTAAAGAAATACATATTTTTCTAAGATAAATATTTTACACAAAATTAAAATAATGTTTCTTACAAAATGTTTTACATTTGATTTTGAGCTAACCCACGAAGACGCTATATCATATCAAAATAGTCCATATAAAAAGTATTCCTATAAAATAAATTAAGAAAAACTAATAGACATTTATTTCTGAACGATTTAATATAAGACAGAAAAAAATAAATTTTGGAACTGTTTTTAGTTTTTCATTTACAGCAAGCTAACTATTTACCGAGGACGAACATTCAATTTAAAATTATTGCAAACTAAATTTCATACAACCTGAGTATATTTAATTCCATTCATAGACAACCAGAAATTAAAACAAGGCTACTTTTTCGTTTCAAATCTCAGGAGAACACAAACACTCCGTTTTAACTGTGTGACGTGACAAAGGCATACTGGAACATTATTAAGTAATTAGTCCCATGTATATGACGTTGAAACTTGAGCAAATCCGGACAGTCAGAAAATAGTACGGATAAGTGGTCTTTTTAAAGCAGATTTCAGGTTGATAAAAAATAATAATAAAATTGTAATATGCCTTTAGTACAAAATGTTTTCGAGTTTAATTTTATAGAGAATCATAATCTCTAAGGAACGGTTTTCTAGTTATGAGCAAAAAAAAATGAAAAAGATGGTAAATATATAATACTGAAATAGCACTCCAGAAAGAAATATCAAATCTTTAAGAGAAGAATTCTAATTTGTTCCTGTAAACAACTTTTGTGAAACATGACGTTTGGATTTTTTTTAGTGCGATCTAAGTGCATCACAGACAAACAGAAAATTAAATGTAATATACGCATTACGTAAACATTTTGTCAAGTTTAATATTTGATGAAATGTTTATCTTCAAAAAATGCTCAGTTTCTTGCTTAGACATGGATAAAATACAAATTTATGCTCTTAGATATTTTAGAAAACAATATGTTCAGTAAATTGCTGTTCCTGAATAAAGTGATCAGTATAATAAAGACCCTATATTTTCCATTAATTTTTACAATTGAAAAGAATTATAATGTTATGCAAACTATGTAACAAACAAATTTGATAATTAATCAAGCAAAAATTATCTGTACAGTTTATGTAATAATAAATTTTTAGTTTGTTTTTAGCTCACATTTACACCGAATAAAAAATCCCTCATTCAAATGATGACATAAAATGGGATAAAAGGTATGCATTTAAAAAATATATATTTAAAATGTGTCTTAAATATCAGAATCAAGTCCTACAAACAAAGATGAAATTGCCCAACTTTTTGAAAAAAGTATTGAGTTACCAATATATCGGTAGAATCTAACTAGACCTTAGAATACATAACTAAAAACTTATAATCGCGTCGGTGGATATTAATAAGCGCAGGGACAGAGAGCGTGAA
Organism: Halyomorpha halys; assembly: GCF_000696795.3. Taxonomy (NCBI): domain Eukaryota; kingdom Metazoa; phylum Arthropoda; class Insecta; order Hemiptera; family Pentatomidae; genus Halyomorpha; species Halyomorpha halys. The sequence goes on along the minus strand of NW_027113749.1, from coordinate 130,747 downwards.
ACAGTTTATAATACACCTAAAAATCTCAAAATGAGGAATCGTTAACTTTTCTAGCAAATCCAATCATTATGAGCTACACATATAATTTGAAAATGTGAAGAATCAGCTAGTTAAAAATATAGCAGTTTGGCAACTCTATTGCTTTATACAGTCCCATACCACATCATTAATCCCCAAAGTGTTCAGTTGTTCAAATCCCTTGGTTCGAATGCGTTACTATTCTTCAAACAAATTTATTACTACCTGACCCAAAAATTTATAATTTTCTTAAATCATGAAACAATAATATTTTCCAAAACGTAGGGTGTTTCCAAAAATACCATCGGATGAACCATACATTCAGATAGTATATTTTTAATATACTAATGCAACCTTTTTATTTATACTCTATAATATTTTTAATATACTCTTGCAACCAACTAAAAAAATCTACAAAATCTGAATATTACATTTAATTAAAATAAAAATCTCAATGATACCGTATGTTCCTTGGGATGCTAAACCCATCCAATGGTTGATGAATACATTTATATCTTATTTATTTTGTTTAATTAATATAATGTTTAACGCGGCGGGACTATCCTAATATTTGTCCCCTGAGAGGTGTTCCATAGGAATATATCTCATGGTACTTGGTTTGTAATATTTTTCTTATAATATTGACTGTGACGAAAAAATCTTTGCGATTACTTTTAATGCAATATCAAATTGAAGTTCTAAATTGTAGCTCTTACACTAGAGACAGAAGAATCCAGGATCTTAGATTTCTTAAAAGAACTAAGATCGTCTTGCCTCGGCTCAAAAATAAGAAACGCAGGTGTTCAGGTTAGCAAAATGTTCAAATGAGAAAAAAATATGTCACATTAGGAGTTTACAGGAAAGAGAAATGCTCAGGCTACGGTTGCTAGGAGACGTATAAGGAGTAAGATAAATATGTGCCAATAACAACATAACAAAAGTATAAACAGAACACAAGGGAAATATAGATGTATATTTCTCGGATAAAAAAGTTTAAGGATTCTCCCGAGTAAAAGCAATCTAGCGACTAGAGACCAAATCGAAAAAGTATCTCACAAATGACATTTGACTATTGCGGCGCAAGAGGTTACAGCAATTGGAGGGTTGATGTATGAGGTATTATATTCTTGTTGAAACAGTAAAAGAGACAAACATACTATGCATTTAATTGTAATTGTATTTTACATTTTTATATTATAAAGAAAAAACATCGTAGAACCAATGAAAAAACGTTAATAAAAGAGGTTATTGTTACGTTACTGTTACTTTCTACAACTACCTGTTAATTTTTTCACTTCTACTAGTAATCGTTACCAGGCGTTGATAATCCTCATCATGGGGTTGAACTGTTACCATCATCCGATAACAAGTGACTTCAGCTCAACAAGACTGGCATGCAGCAGTGTTGAACAGACCTTCGGCCCCTCCTTGGACAATGGTCAATTGGATGATCTCATGAGGACGGTAACTGCGAGATCAGCCTTGGTACTTCCGGAGAAACTATTGTCTGAAGAAAATTAAAATTGAGCCAGAATGGTTTGGAAATACATGTGTTCTAAACGTTTTATCTATTGATTTATCTTTTTATTTACTTTACGAAAACTTGTTTGCTCTATTACTTATAAGGACTGTTGTAATACTGATATAGGTCTTATTATACTAAAAGTTTCAAAGCTTATCTACATTTTACAATATTTTTTTAAAAAATTATAACGTATTGTAACGCCATTTTATTTAAATATTATCTATAAAGGGTTGCTATAGTTACATTTTCTTATGGTATAGGTTTCCATTTAATGTTATGTCTTTATTCTTCGTTATATTAATGATTAATATTGCCACATTGACTACAGGGTGTTATTATTTCGAATTTCGAGTTTCTAAAGTTGAATTTTGGAACCCGTCTGCAAAACGCATGTCACAGCACAAGCTTGGCAGACATGATTCTTTTGTGGCAGTACTAACCCTGGTTTCATATGAGCCAAGAACCAATAAGTAAGAAATAACTGCATTTTTTGAGTGTTTGTTACGTTTTGGAACCGCCACCATTTTCCAACTCTCCTGAACTGGATTGGGAGACTCGTCAATTTTGACTCCAAATTCTATGTAGTTTACGTTAATGATTTCGAAAATTGGCATGAAATAACTGCCTTTCTTATGCTATATATATCATTAATTACAAGTGCACGGCGATTAGATTGAGATAATACAAACACTGATTTATTTTATCTACATTGCACTATTTCTGTCTCTCACCAAAAATTATTCTATATGTTGAAGTATTGAAAATATTGAAAATAACAATAAAAAAAATAAAATAACATTCCTTTCCCATACGAATTATTAAATAAATGATATTTATCAATATAATGCATTAATATGCTATTTAAGACGTTTAACAAACCTGTGTTTCAAATGGATTATTTAAAAATCATAAATAATTCGTAATTTAAACTTATGAAATAAATTTTACATATAAACAAAATACACATTTTTGTTTTACCAAAATACAATTTTGTTCTCTAAACTAGGAGGAACTAAAGAAAAAAAATTGAGCGGTAGCTCAATTGTGTAAAGTCGCTTACTGTCTAGTCAGACAATAGGCAATTTTAAAAGGGATGAGAGGACATTAGTTGTGACTTGATACATAAATACATTTAATTATTTATTTTATTTTACTTTTTTTCACCCTTCAACTCTTAGAGTTGACAACACCCATTCAAGGTCCAATATAAATGATGATGCAGAATTCCCATCGAGTCATGAATAATGGTTTTCAAGACGCTTTGAAAGTGGTTACGTTTAGCTCCCAGCCGCTTCAAACAATTACTTCTTGCATGAGGGATGGTTCCTTTACTTCCGGACCAAAGCCATTTCACCGAAAGTCATCTTTCGCCAAAATCTGTATATGTTTTCCGAGGCGATTGTTAATTCAACACATTGAGTGCAGGGAAAACCGGAATCCATCCTTGATATGGCGAAATAAACCACTTTTGTTTTTGTGGGAAAATATTGGCGTGGGGCCTCTTCCTGTTTGAGACAAGCTTCTTCAATTTTTAGCAAACCAAGTCCTCCTTCTTTCCTAGATAAGTATAGATCAGCTTTAGACGATATTGGGTAGTGGTTGTGTGAGAGTTGTACGTAGGAGGCGATCCATCTCCTGTAGACTGGTGTTTGACCACTGCACTATGGTAATGCTATGACTAAGAGCAGGTATAGCCCAGGTGTTGATGACCATGATTTTTTGTTTCTCAGTTAGTTGGGTTTTGGGCAGTTTTCTTAACCTAATTTGGAGCATTCTTAGAAGCTCCTGTTGCATATCTTTTTGAGAAATTTTAAGATGCTGTTGCATGCCCAAATTTTTATATTATGTTATTAGCTTCGAGTTCTTCTTACTTCTGTACTCTTCTTCATCGATCAGAATATTTGGTTTATTAACCACTTCCCCCTAGGTTACATGGAGCACTCGTTTTGTTATTATTATTATAATTCTTTTTTAAATTACTAATAAACTTTTTTTTAAATCCGGTTTTAAATATATGATTTACAGTAATCTAAGAAATTCACTTGTTGATTTATTAACCTACCAATTGATTGTTTTGGAAGATAGAGTGTTGAAACCCTTTATTAAATAATAGCAGTTGTTAAAACATAGGTGCATCCAAGCAATTTTGTTTTCGCATGGATCTGCGAAATGAGCAATTTATACAAAACCATGCCAACGTTAATCCCCAATCTTTCTTCTTTCTTAATCTTAGAGCTAAATGTGGCAAAGAATATACGTTTGAGCGTCTTAATTGAAATAAGTAGAAGGATCTACTAAAATTTATATTAGTTAAAGTCAACACTTATTCTTACTTCACTTAATAACTAAACTAAACACTAAACACTTAATACATATAACATAAATTATAAAATATAATTTAAGTGTGAAGTACAAAGGTTTTCTCCAAAATTGCAGAGAAACGCTTATTTATTGTAGTGTAAATGAAATTAGTGCCTGGAATCTTTGTCAGAATTGTAAATATATTGGTTTCAATAGATTATTTAAATTTCTACTCAGTTTGCCTGATACTTTTACAATTACTAAGCAAGTAAGCAAGGATCAACAGATAAATACAGCTGTGGATTAAAAAAACAATAATAATATACATTTAATTTAAATTTAAAGAAAAATATAAACTAAATTAAAAATAATAAAATCAATCAACAATTTTACTGCTAAAGCATATTTGGATCCTGAATACGAGCGATTTTTGCTTGGTTATAACTTATATTGTTTTGAGTTAGGATCTTTCACAAAGAGGCAATGCAGGTTGTAAGGAAGATTGGGCCAATTAAAGGTGAGATAGAGTTGAATGATTTATTCTCAAGGGAGAGAATCTGCAAAGAGCAAATGCTCCAGGTAACAATTTGGTTCGGTAACTCACGTTACATCATGTGAACCTTGTTATCCACAAGAAGAAACTACGCGGGAGTTCTAGCATTTGGTGGCTCCATTCTACCCCACTGGAACTTCCATTCTTCTAGAACTCTGAACTAGATTTTTTCAATCGTTTAAATCCGATAAAACAACCACGCTTCAAATCCCATTCTTAAAGAGTATAAGTAAAAAATGAATTTAAAATTTATATGTAATTAACTTCTCTATTCACTGAAACTTTTGCATACATGTTCACTTTTTTTCAAGTTATTCGCAGTAAAACTTTTTTTAGTACTTCCTTTTGGTTTTATCAGACCAAATCTCATGAGTTTAATTCTATTTAATCTACATAAAATACATTCAATTTTTAATATTATTCAAAAATAGGTTGATTGAAACTGTATTTAATTTTAATTTTTTTTTTTTTTAGTTTTGAAGTGTTACCTAAGATCACATTACCAACCCTAGTAAACAAAACATAATTTCTATTTTACCGTTTCTGGGTCAAGTACGCCATATTTCTGTTACAGAGTCGTACCACAACTTAACTCTACTAAAGCACTATAAAAAAAAAAATTTCTGTAAATAAAAATATTTTCTTGATCTCACAATACTAGTATGCTGTTTGCTTCCAAGTAAAAAAATTGATATTTTAAAAGATCTGGGTTTGGGTTTTAAATTAGGAAACTGGACCACTTGTTCACCAGACTTCAAAATGTTTATACGTCCATGAGGCATTCGATGACCTTAAGCACTTTGCTAGTAGGTGAACAGTTTATATTTTATCTGATGTAATACGCCGGGATCTCAGCATTACTTGAGCAGAATGCCACAGAGAGTGATAGTTTAATCAAATTTCTCATTTCCTTCTCAATAATACGCTCCAAATTACTTTCGACTTTCAAAGCACTTTATTCCAGAAGCTGAAGATGAGAGATCTAAGAATGTTGACAGGCCTTGACTACAGAGGGCCTGCTCCCGCACGATGGTCCTCAAGTAGGTTACCTCGTTCGTGCGCCCAGTCTGGTCGTGACTCTCAGAAAAAATATAAGATTTCTTATAAAACATGTTTGGTTTCGTTCAGCTCAGTTAATAGCATTTTATATCACTGAGATGAGTTCCATCCTGTAAATTTTTATATTGGATAATAACTAATCCCAGGTGCCATCAATACAAATTATTTTCTTTATAATTTATTTCCTTAATGAAATTTATAACACAGAGAGAAATTAAAAAAACATATATAACAAAGAAAGAATTTTTTAAAAATCTTTTTGATTAATTTATTATTATATTTTAATTTCACATATTTAATTCTCCAATGACGACCGTGTTCACAACACACTTTCTCCGAAGAGGACACCCTATCCTCCCTCCGTTAAATTAAATTTCTTCTTTTGGAAACAAATTGTAATTAAATAATAACTTGTTAGGCAATTTTTTCTTTGATAAATTATATTATTAAGAATATTAATTATTAATTAAAAAAATATCGGTATCTCTCAACCAAAAATAACTCAGCTCATGGTCGGAACTGATATAATATATGAGGATGATGGACGCAAATATTATAACAATCAGCATTTTCAGTAAAAAATTATGGTAGCCTCCATTTATCAAGTGTTTGATACAGCATTATTAATACCTGAATTATCCATAATTAATTATTTACAGATCTTTTTTTTAAATAATCTCTTTTGTAAATTTTATAGGTATTTACATAAGTGAAGAAAGTATTATTTTTTTTTAAAGACGTCTTTACTTTACAAAATACCAAACCACTACAAAATACTAAAACTTCCTTCAACACTCAACAACTCATCTGGAAAAGACACTTATAATCACATTACGCACAATTATAACAAAACAGCAAGCCCGATTATTTCATTAATAATTTTTATTAGTTACGTTATGCCATTAAAAAAGAAAAGTACACTAAAAATATTTATCTTTTTATTTTAATGTTGCTCGTCTCTGAAGGAACATCTAGTAGAACATATCATTAAAACTTACACACATGTACCAAAATATAAATTTAATTTGATTTAGTTTTTAGTTCAATATGTAGCTATTTTAAGTGTAAACTATTCACCAGACAAATTCGCTGATTCTAATGATCAAGTTAAGGAGAAAAAAAGGTATTATAAGTTATCACAGACGGAAAACAGATGCACAAATCGACCTAAAAGTGCATGTAACCTCTGCAACGAATGCTCTTCGCACTGCACTTTGCACAAGATCACGAAAACTTCGTGATCAAAGTGAATTGGATGCCGTAAAGAGATAGTGTGGAACGAATCACCATCTGTACGATTAAATATTTTTTATAATGATGGAATTTTTGACAAGTAATTACTTGGCTTTAACCTAAGTTCCTTTTATATTGAAGCAAATTTACTTTAAAAAGTGAAAATAAAATAAATTTCGATTATTAAGTAATCGAAAATGAGTTCCCAGAAAATGTTTAGGAATTATAAACGATTGGATAATCTAGAAGAAGTACTTAAATTTAAATACTATCAATTAGGTAACAGAAAAGCTGCTAGAAAAAAAATAATGGAGCTACTAAATCTAAAATTTCCCTATTTCCA
>NW_027113749.1:41187-119650 GCF_000696795.3 Halyomorpha halys | reverse complement strand
TTCCAAATGCATAAGTCTAAAAGAGCTACTTCTTTTCACTAGAAGATATATGAGTGCATATATGAGTATGCTTACTGACCTAATCTAAAAATAATAAGATAAATTGAAGCAACATTTGAAGATAAATATCCCAGAAAGAAATACCTAAGGAGAAATACCTAAAGAAATAGCTTACTTTCTTTATTTTGAAAATTTTATCATTATTTTGCTATCCTAAAAGGTTTCTATTTTTTTTTTTAGAGTAATGAGACTTTAATTAAACATTTGATGAGACAGATATATAATGAATATATTTAGGCTGCAGCACTAAATTAAGTAAAGTTTTTCTCATTTAAAATTATGTCATTCCTTTCAAGAAATGAGAAAATTCTTCGAATTATTTTTGGTGTTGTCTTTAAAATGATTGTTGAAAGACTAGACTGATCAGCGTTATTTATTATGAACAATAAAAGAATATGTTTTAAATTCAAATGATTATGTGTACTTACATTAAGTAAAATTTCATCTATAATCAAATTTATCAAAATTAAGCTGTATAACCTCTTTGGTCAGAAATATTGAAAAATGCGATTTTAACATTTCTTCAACGCACCATTCTGGTATTTGTATACATCACAATCGTTTTGTAAGAAACATATAACATTTTTTTATACTTCAAGAATTCTATTAAGATGCCTCGTGTAAATAATAATTTTTTTTTTTTGAGAAAATATTTTTTCAAACTTACTAAATATCACAGCTTAAGTTACGTTATATTATTCAATGTTGTGAGTTGCCTGCCTTTTAAATATATTTTACCACTAAACGATATACTCTTTCAATTATCATTTTAAAGACAACACCAAAAATAATTCGAAGAAATTTTTCCCACCACCAACATCCCCTGAAAAGGCCACTTACCTTTTGGAGCAGTTTTTGAAAAGAACTGTTTTTATACCAAGCTATATTTCATAACTAGCTAGGTTGAAAAACTAGGAATCGCCCTGAGTTATCAGTATGAACAAATTCTCCGAGACGGTAAAAATTATATACATTATAATCCTTAATTGAGACAAGGTGTGTTTAGAATATTGCTTTAATTTTTTTTCTTTGGCCTTATGTGGTGATATTGTGGTTAGTGTAAGTACTAATTATCTTACAAATTTCATAAATTTTTCTTCCAACGTGCTAAACAATGCATGTTGAAAATCAATTTATGTTCTATAATTTTTGAGTTGTCCATTTATACATGGGGATTTTAAAACCAGTTTGAGCATTCTGAGCATTAAAACCATTATAAGCATCATACATTAACCATCTCTGAGATTCTAGATATTGAAATTTTCTTAAAACAAAACAACCATTTCTTAAAATTCACACAAATCATATTTAGATATTTTTAATTTTTTGGAGAATTAAGATAGGATAATCTCAGAAGTTATCCTTGTTTTTTGGTTCATTGCGCAAATTTCCTACAATAATGTATAATGATGTCTTGAATAGTTTTCGAGACAAAATATTTTTGCAGGTTTCTGTTCACGCTACACCAGACTTAAGTAAAATGAATTAACAAAGTTTATAGACGATAGGGAGAAAATGATGGAAGGTATCGGAATAATAATTTAATCGATTGTTTTAAGTTTTATCTAGGTTTGAGGATATGTTGCAACTGCTTTTGTTGGAATATATTCTGATATTTTAAATATGAATGCATGTTTACAATATTACTTACGGCAGAAGACGCCAGAAGAACAACAGAGAAGACTGCAAGAAGGAAAGTCATTTTGACCCTCGATCCAATGACTATATTTGTTTTTTTCAGCCTTATATAGCAACACTAACAAAGCGAGATTCGCTTTGGAATATAATAAGGTTACATCTAGGTACAATTGAAGTTCAAGACACGTTTTGAAAACAAATATACTTGGATGTTAGTTCACGGCGAACTACTTTTATTTTAGCCTTGAAGAATTAAAATATAACTTATAATATTATAAAAAATTTAATCTGATAAGTAAATATTGATAAATGTCTTCGTTGGGTTAATCTGAAGATCTCATTATGGGATTTACGCAGCTTTCATGGATGTAATTCTTTAAATATTTATGGCAAAATTACTGTTTTAAATTAGAAGAGAAAAATTGTGGTCTTAGTTCATTTATAATTAAATACTAAAATTTAAATTACATCTTAAGAATAAAATAAAACATTTCACAGTAAAAATATTTATTTTGTTTATAACAAATGTAATTTAAGTATATGTATAATTAATGAACCGAAGTAATCGACAATGCACACTTACAATGAATGCACTTATTGAATTGAAAGAATAATTTCACAAATGATGGTACCACTCCCCACTGTCCTTATTCTGATCCACCAGGGCTAGCCGGTATATAGCTCTATGAAAAAAAAAATGAAAAATACAAGTTAACTATTTCATTTCTAGAAGAATATCTTATAATATTTTGAGTTTAAGAGGTATTTATCATATAGTCATTACCATTATACAATGATCGCTATTTGATATTTTAGAAATCAATAGATGAGAAATAAAAAGTAATATTAGGAGTTCTGATGTCAGGAGTGAGCCACACTCCTGTTATCATGATTTTATATACAAGAAAAAACATCAAATATTTTATTTTTACTAAAATAAAATAAAATGTATCAAGGACACAAGAAAAGGACTACAAAATTAAAATAATATGATAATTGACAAAATCAGTTTTGTATGATTTGATCGATGATTGACTGTAGAAAAACCTCAAATAGTCATAAAATTGTCTAATATAATTAAATGGTATAGTTATTATTATTATCATGTACTTTATCATTCTATATTTTTCTCTTATCATTTTTCATTTTTCGTCATATCTTTATCACTACTTCCTGTATACGCAACGTATTTGAAATCGAAATAAAACCGTTAAACAGTTTGCTGGCTACCTCCTCCCCACTCCTCCACGCTTCCGCTTCATTGTATCTTTCTGTTCAACCGATTCCTTTGAACAGGTATGTTGTCCTGACTTGCTCTTTGCTCATTTATTATCATTTTATATCATTATTATTATTTATTTATTTTTATTTTTACTATTCTTTCATGACGTTTATTCTATCTCTAAATTTCTTTTTTTTTCTCTTTCTTCCTTACCCGTATTTTTTTTTTTGTTTTATGTGCATCTCCTCTACTTTTTTAGCTTTATATTTTACGTATTTTTATAAAGAAATTTTTACTCTTGCCATTGTTACTTGTTTTTATTCTTATCATAGTATCGTATCTTTGTATTTTTATGCTTATTATTGTATCATTTTAGCCCTGATGAAGCCCTGCAAAGTGGGGCGAAACGTCAGAAAATAAATAGTTGTAAAATATTTGATAATAACACTTTTGACCGCAACCCTGACCATCTTCTTATATATGATTTATTTATCTTTTTTGATTAATTATTATTTCGAATTGAGAATTAAGTTTTTTTAACAAAACGTATCATGGTGGTTGAACCTTGTAAATTTTGAAGACCTTTTAAGATACATAAAGTTGCAGAAAACATTCCTACTCAGTTCAGCCAATACATGTTGTTTTTCGTGTTGTTAATAACTACATATGAAAATATTTATAAAATTTTAATTACTATAAATTATGTAATATCCAGATTATTACTGTTTGTTTTTTTTTTTAAATCATATATGCTCTCACTGAACACCAAACTACTGTGCCAAACACTATGAGCGCTACATTGACTCTTCTTTCGGGTCACTCCCAGGCTTCCTAAAAGATTAATAGCTGATCCTTCGATGGTATTGAGTAACTTGGCGACTGAGTGATACCTGAGCCAGGTTATCTGCTTTCAAAATCAGGAAACAGGTAATGGTATTGGTTTATATATATATTTACTATACTAAAATTATCATTATAGAGTTGGTGCATATGTATGATATACCTCACTCATGCTGTCGGAGTAGCACATGAACATGTTGTAAGCCCTTTCACACGAGTCATCGGCATACTGGTCGGATTGGCCTATAAAACAATAATAATTTATATTATTGAATGATTAAGTTGAAAAAAATGTCTTAGCCTACCTAAAATTGAAATTTATTGTAAAGATTACAAAACAACCTCGGCAAAAAAAATGCAATTCAGAGCTAAACTATGGCAATTCATATCCTATATTTACCAGGTAACACAAAGCGTTACGTACTGTTTCGTCAACTTTCCAACCCTACACACGAATAAATTAACTTGGGACTAACTAAGAGATAAAAGATTGGCAAGGGGTCCCCATATGCCATTAAAGAACGTAAACGTAAGTAAAATGTAAGGTTTCCTCAGAATATGAGTTAAAAGTATTTACTTATCTAAAAAACCCTATAGTAACAGTACAGATTAAATGACAAACATCCAAAATAGCGAAAAAATTAAAAGATTATTGTTAAGATCAACAGCGAATTCATCTTGCTTTTTCATACGGTCTTATTACTAAATGCTGTATCTCTTATGCCTACTAAAACCATGCTCAACATAATTTAACCCATTTGTTTCTTGTGGTAATTGTTCCAGGTGCAAACAAAACAATTTTAATAAAATAAAAAAATATGATTACACACAATCCGTTTAAATTTTTATTTCATTTCTGTAAGTTATTCAAATTTCATGCTATATTAAAAAAAAAGTAACTGTACTTTTATTGAGGCTATATTTGCGTTGCAACATACAATTATGAAATTTACTCGCGGTTAAAAATATTATCGTAAAAAGATTTCCATCAATGTCATTAAACGATTCAGTATTCACTCTTGCAGAATTCTTGAGTTGCAACAATGGTGCAATATAAAATGTTTTACTATATACTTCGTCGCTCTGTAGTGCATTGAAACAACTTTTAATGTATGTAATTAAAAAAGATAATCTTTGTACTTGGAATACTTAAATAATTACATAACAGTTAGTCATTTGTCATATTGAAATAAATAATGAAAGAAACAAAATAACGTCAATATTCAAATCTTTAGCATACTAAAAGATGGCTGAAATAGTTACAGTTTTTTCAATAGTATTAATAAAATATGTATCAATACAAGTATATTAGAAATAAATTACTGCCTTCTAAACGAAATGAATAACCTTTAAAATTAAAATATAAATCCCCCAGCCCTCTAAATTATTATTCAATTATAAAAACTGATAAAATGGAGCATTCACTGTTACTATTTTTTTATAATTTAGTAATACTTTAATATATTATATCGTACCTTCAAATCAAGACAATTAACTGTATCCCAGACTAAGGTTTGCTGAAAAATTTATCCAGTAAGTCAACCCAAATTTTCCTCTCAGCTTATATGAATAACACCAGTACAAAGTTTGGTTGTTGTGTGCTTTGTGATTCCAGTCCTATTAAGTTGTTATTGTTGAAATAAACAAGTCCCGAAAAGTAAGGAATCCAGATTTTTATTTTAAGTTTAAAGTATTACGGATATTTTTGAGATTTAGGAAAAAATAAAATTACCTTTTTTTGAAAGCATCTTTTCCTGTTTTTTTTTCTCTGGGATTTTTTTTTTTATTGGTAAGTTTCATTAACTTCGTTATATCTGTGACAGTGTATACTTGTGAAAAGCATTTGTTTAGTGCTCAGAGGGTGCCCGATTTAGAACATAGCATTCAGGGAAAAAAAAGGAAGCAACAAAATCGGTCCACAAGTTTCAGACATAGTCGTTGTGTAAGCGCATATGCCAAAATGTTTTTTTTTAACGTAAGGAATACTGAAACGCATTTATCCGTTGAAAAGTGTGACAAAAACTTGACTCCATTTTCATACTTATCTACCTAATAGCTGGGTGGTGACATCCAAAATGATTTATAGAAATTTCCTTATAATTCCTTATATAATTTATAAATATTTTTCATAGTAATGTCTGATAAGGTTACTTTTTTTCTCGCAGTTCATCCACGTGCTGACCACTAGTTCTCTAGCATTTGGTTCTTTGAAGTACCGCTGTACAACTGATCTCACCACATCTTCATTGAGGCTACCATCTTCATTCAACTATAAAATATAACATGTACTGATGAAATTTATCTTCATAATATCTGAGATAAACGGATGTGGATACTTACATAGTTCATGCCATCCAAACCGCACTTCACAAAACACTGGAAAAACACAAAACTTCTTTAAGTCCTTTTGAAATATTTAATATTATTGATAAGCAGCGAAGAAATTTATGAAATTACCTTTGCATTCTCATATTCAGGAGCGTTTCCAGTCACAATCAATGTAAAGTAGTCTAGAAGACAAAATAAAATAGAAATAAATAAAAAATAAAACTCATTTATGCTTTTAAATTTCTAAAGGGGCTAAAAATTACAAATTCTTATTTACTTGGAGGGACATCGTATTTGATGCTGCAGTCCATAAAGATTTCTATATACTTCTTTGCATGTTCATTTTTTTCGTTTGATTCTTCAGACGTTTCAACGCTCGATTCTGAATCTTCTGCTCTCTAATAAAATTTACAAACAATTTTAACTATAAAGAATTTGATTAAATGTTCAAGTCATATTTGACAAAATATTGTAAATATATATTTTATTTTCTCGACTGCCCTTCAGTTTCCTTTAATTGTGTTGCTCTTACCCCTGTCGAACAGATCCGCTATCTTGAACTACATGTGGACAGGCGACTTACCTAGAATCCTCACACAAGACTGAAAAGACAAGAACATTGATTTCGACTATTGCAACACTTACTATACCAACGGTCTAAACTTCCAAATCATTACAAAAGACAGATATACATGACTGTAATAAGGCCAATCTGGTCATATGGAGTTGAGCTTTGGAGCTCCACTAAACCTTCGAATTCCTCTCGTATCCAATTCTTGCAATCCAAAATACTCAATCCTCCTAACTTTGTCACAAATAAAATTATAAATAAAGACCTTAATGTTCGATCTGTAACCGAGCTAGCCCGAATCAGATATCACCCCTTCCATTATAAACTCCCTAACCACTCAAACCACCTAGTTTCTAACCTTGCATCCTCTTCCATTCCTGACAATCCTCCGAGGGGCCTGAAAAGAAGATGGTCAGGAGACCTGCTAATGTAAAACGATATTAGAGTGCTACCAATGGGTAATTTCTCTACACGCCTGTAACACTCCATTTTAACTAAGATCAAATTTACTAAATGTATTATAATGAACAGTTGTAAATTTCAATAAATATATTAAGTAATAAAAAAAAGAAACTCGATCAGAGCTAATAAGGCCATCATTTTTAATCGTCACAAACAGGCTATATGCACCAGTTTTCACTATGATGAAATAAAGAGAAATTATTAAAAACAAATAAAACGAAGTATATAAACTAATGAAATAAACGAAGTATGAGCTAATGAAATAACTACAACACATAATTAAAAAAGCAAATTAAGAAAAATGATGCAAAGTTAAAGATCCTTATGAAGTAAGAACATCAAAAAAATGTATATCAAATATTAAAAGTATATTAAATAAGATTAGGGAATAATATGAATTCCTCAATTAATTTATTCTTGATGGTATTGAATTATAGATCCATATGGGCAAATATAGTAAGAATTTATAAAGAACCATTTTTAAAATAGAATGACAGATTTATGTGATCTTCCATTATATTTCTTCACAATATTCACAGGATAAATAGCAGTATATAAATAAAATAAGCGGATGAACAGTCATATTTTTAGCGGTTTATTAGCAATACTGTCATTGCTACAGTGACAATTAGAGACCGGATTCGTGCAATTTAAAACTCAAAATGTACAAAATCTGGGAGTAGAGATCCAAAATGTGTAGAATATACCCAAATCCTACAAAAATATTTATTTTATAACATACAATATTAATGAGTAAAAAGAAAGCTTGTTTGAATTTAATAAAAGAAACTCACTAAATACCACATTTGTACAAAAATACATAAAAAACTAAATTAATATGATTAAGAACCAAATTTTTTGTTTCTAAGAGAACATAAATTCGAAATATCAATATTTGTTTTTTTACACGATCATATCAATCAATCATCATATCAAGATTTTTTCACGTTCTCTATTGATTATATTGAGGTTTGTTTATTTGCTTTATTCGTCATATGGAGGTCTCACTCTAACATAATCATGACGTTTTAAATTATTATTAAATATTACAGCTAATATTTTAGTTTTAGCTCAATTATTCGACGAAAAAGGCTTTAGAGAATGAAATACGGCTTATATAAAATCAACTCTAGAAAACTGGAGTTCTCTAATAAAAATCTATGATTTCTCTGGTATAGTTATTCCCATGACTGGATTTTTTCACGCGTTTGCGTAGTCCATTTGAAACAAATCGGTCTTTCGTAATCGTAAAAGCAATTGATATAAAGAAAGAAATTAGGATAACTGAGACAATACTACTGGTACTGGTACTGATATTTGGTGGAGGGGAACAAGTCCGGTAAGTCGGCCTAGTGGTCCTTTTTTGCCAACCTCCTGACGACTACCTGAGTTGCCGCCGCATACTAACCAAGAAATGAGTGTCAAGATTCATTTTTCTGGGATCGCCGAAAAATGAATGTTAACCGCTCAGGTGGGAATCGAACCTACAACGTCCCTGAGAAAACACTAGTATATTATTATCAATCTGGGTGATATATAAGTTTCACTTACAACAGCAAAGGTACACAGTGTGACGAGGAACACGGAAAGCAACATTTCAGAGTTTGTGTGGTAATGTTTTGAACCGTATCTGTATTTTATGGGAAAGAATACAAGGTTACGTTCGCCTCACAGAGTAATTAGTTCCCATTATCTAAAATTTCATCGGATTTCAGAGCACGTATGGAACTTATTCAACCAACATACGGGACGAAAACTTCCATTGTCATTGATAATCATTTGTTTCTCAAAGCTGATTTTTCTCATTCGGCTTCATTAGTCTGGCTTTATCACATCTTATTTACATTAACATACTAAAGAAAAATACTTTTATGTTATTTATTTAATTACATATTTTCTAATTTATTACACTATTACATATTGATATTTCAATTCAGCATGATTGTGTTCTAAATGATATTTTTTTTTATTTGATTGATTCATTTTTTTTATCTCAATTATTTACCTGTTTGCTATGCTTATTTATTTTATTATCATTACCCATTTTTTATATTGATCTTTTTATCATGTTTCTTCTTATTATTTATTTTTGATTATCTATACTTTTGACTGGATATAATATCGTAATTAAACATGATTTTTTGATTAGAGACTTGAGTGCATCGCCTATATTAAGGCTACTCAAGAAAATATGCTTTAAGTATAATATATACATTTATAAACATCTAGGTTTTTTTTCTTTTATTATTCCATACTTTTTCTTTGTTGAAGCCATCTATCTAGATAGACTTATAGTGAATACTTCATAAATTCGAGATGTTGCCTACTTTCAAAAGATCTCAGAATTGCAGAACGGTTCAGGGGCATTGAAGCTTGTGAATTATTGAGAATTTTTCACCTGACGGATCATTGACTAGAAGAATGCAGCTGTGTTTTCTTTAAATCCCATAACTTTGCGTTATTTATTATTCCCTCAATGGTTTTACAGGGTACTGACCATAGCTTCTTTGTTCGTTTTGGGAATCGATATTACGCGAGTCGGTGCCCGGAATGGAAAATCGTGATTTTGCCAGGATTGGCCAATACTAGTTAGGAACATAAGAATTTCTTGTGGAACTTGTTACAATAGTCCTCGCTTTAGTCTACCGTAAACTTTTCAATGTCTTCAGATTATATCATATACAATTTAAATACAGAACTGTTGCGTAAAGCTATAATATCGTATTAAACATTTAGGTGTAGAAATTATATTAATTATACAAAAAAATTACTATTTTCAATTTCAAGACTTCAAATTAACATTTAAACTATTATTGGTTAATACCAATAATGATTGTGTTGATATCAACGCATGCAGAGAGTGAAACACCAAAAAATGATAAAAAAAGTCAGTTCTGCCAAACGGTTAACGTAGGCCTGAGGAAAAATAAAAAATAAAAAAGTTATATTACTAATTTTACTTCAAAATATAGTGTACTTTAATTTTGGAAAAAACTTATTTTTAACAAACTTAATATTTTTAGATTTATAAAAGAAAAACTGAAAAAATTAACACATCCAATGCACCCACACTTCTCTTTTAAATATATTTAACGTAAAAATATAATTTTAAAACTAAAAGTGTTTAGGCCATTTCAATATACAAATAAGCTTAGTATATAGCTATAATTTTCGTTTATTGATTTATAATTATAGCGGTAACTGTTTTCGAAACAGCTGCTGATAGCAGAGGTGCGTGCGAAACGAGGAAATATTCCAGGTAAGAAAATATGCGATCGCAGTATCAAACGGTCATAGGTCAAAACGATATCAGCGATTGCTTATCTGATAATTATATAATACGTCCTATAAAATCAAATTTTATTTGCTTCATAATTTTACAGCTTATCTATCGTATAATACTAAACATATCTGTACGAATGTGTTACTCACTTGCAATACATCATCACGATACTACCGATGAAGAAATAATTAGTAATAGATGATTGACGGGCTCGGGGCTATAATGTGATAAGCAAAATGAAACCTTTTCGGTGAAGTAGTTTCATATGACATAATTACAATAAAATATGTTGGTATGTAGTATAAAAAAAACTAAAACAATAAATAGTTTTGTAATGAAACAAGGGAGAATTTAGCTCAAAATTCCTAATCGGTTTAAAAGCCATTTCAAAAGTCATTTCACATCCTAGCTCCAAACCATTCAATTTGAATAAAAAAATTAATAATTACATTTCCCTCTTATTTATTTTATAAAATTTACTACATTGCTGAAACCTGTTTATTTTAATCATAATTTCAATGAAAACAGTTTTTAGTTTCTAATATGATGTTTAAATTAATATTCATTCCTAATTTCAATTAGTAATATGATTTTATATTTTTCGTTTATTTATTTTATAATTTAAATGATTTTTTTTTTTTTTATAGAGAATGTGAATTTCATAGATTTAGTCGTTCATTTGATTTTTCAACTTTTTTTTTAGTATTTTTTAATTTCCTATCTAAATTTATTTTGAGTGTGAACATTTCCAAGTAAAGATTACTTTGGAAGAATTTTTTTGGTTTAGAATTGTGTATTGTTATTAAGGTGGCTATATCCAAATTTACTACTCGATGAAACGTAATTTACTGTTTTCGTCTGTGATAAGACCGTTAGTTAGATTTTGTTTTTATTTTGGATTTTTTAACAAGAATGCTGAAATTAAAATTACCATTTTTTATATTATATTATACATTTCAAAAAATCAAATTCATAATCTTGAAATACTAATTAGGAATCGTTAAAACGATTGAATATTTCAATGAGAAGACTATAATGCGCAGACATAGTCAAAGATTTAATATTGAAGTTGAAATACTATCATTGAAAACCTAATCAGCTACTCGTATATCGAAAAAATATCATCAACTGCAGTAAATTGGAATGAACATTCGCCATCAACAATCCGTAAATGGAAGAAAATCCTTAACTGTTTAGTTACTGTTGTCTTAACTGCAGTAAATTGAAATGAAAACTTTATAAGATATATTAAGTGAAATCGAAATTAGCAACTATAGAATATAAAATGACCGACGGTTTAACACATGACTTTTACATTACCACAAAACAATAAAAGAATCCGCCAAGTACATAGATCATTATAGTTTCCTCAATCCATGTTGTGAAATAAAAAGATAAAGGATATGAATATATGTATTTCATAATTTCTACAGAATTACCTACATTTCGGAATCATTGATTTTTTATTGAAAATGAAATCTGAGGACAAGTAGTTTTTAAAATAGAGGCATCCCAAGGAAAATACGTTTGTGAATGCGTTACCAAAGTAAGGGAGAGACTTGATAGAAGGATATTAATGATGCTAACACGCAAAATCTCTAAATACATTATCAAAGTCAGATTAATGTAATAGTTTTTTAACCATTTTATGTATTAGACAACAGATAGACAGAAGATTGACATAAAAGGAACAACATTTGTTTCTTGATGACAAACGTAAACTAAAAGTAGAAATGTCCAATTTTAACAAAAAACTGATATCACTTCCTGCTTGAATACAAAATATACTTATCTTCAGTAATGGGAAAGAAAAAAATGTATTGTAATACATAACTCAATCGAATAAATGACGAATTCAAATCAGAAAATGGAAAAATGGTTACGGCAGATTAGAAAAAGATTTAAAAAGAAAAAAATATGGCGCAGAACAATTAAATCTATTTTGCCTTTTCTTTCCATGACAATTAGTGTTGCAATGCCAGTGAAAGCTGATCCTCGGTTATAATTAGACTTAAACAATAAATTTTTATTGCTTCTCTCATTTAGTCAAGTTTAATTACTAACTTCTGAAGGCAGTTGTTGATCTCGGGGTCACAAATTGATGTCATCAACAGATGTTCCTTGCTACGGTGTCGTAACTCTGAAAGGAGTGTTGTTTTTTTTAATTCATTAGGATTAAAAAAAAGCTAATGAAAAAGTGGATAGAAAGAAAAATATTTACAAGCTGATTCTACTTGTACTACTATTGAAGAGTGTAACGAGGAGGTGGCGCCAAGGCTTCCATCCAAGTTTTTACTGATTCACTATCAAAACAAATCCCTTAGAAGAAAGAAGTAGGATCTTTGAAAGATAAGTAAGATATTGTTTATATGTACTTGTTCACATTGGATGGATTCTTTAGCTGTGTTTTAGTGTTTTCGCTACCAAGATTTAACTTTTGGTGGTATAATGAGTTAAGTTATTTGTCGGCAGCGGTGTATTGAAATCTATCTAATATCTATCGATTAAGAAAGGAACTAAGTGATTTTCAGATGATATTATCTGATAAAAAAATATTTTATATTATTTGTGAATTGTGTAGCTTAGATGGATAAAATTTCGTATGTTATCTTCTATAAAATTATATTTGAACAAACAGAACACTTATAAAAAATAGTAATGTATAAAAAACCTATAAAATATGAGGTATACTGGGGTCATATCGGATGGATCGGTATCCGATTCGGACTCAATCATGAGGTTATGGAACGCTAGGGTTGTTTTAGATAGTTTCTGTATGACTTGATAAATAGAATTGAGGGTTTCAGGAGAAAATATTTAATGCTTTATGAGGAATCGATAAAGTTTTTTTTTAACGGTTGTTGAAATAATGTAACGTAAATAAAATTAGTGAAAGACCGGAAACCAACGTGGATTCACATAGTTTTACTTGTGCTTCGTATTCATTGTGCAGCAATCGTTTCAATCATTTTTCCTATATGTGAGCACTGCTATCAGACGCAACCATAACAGGCTCTTAAAATCATTTTATTCGACTTTAACAACGTGAGAATGTTTCCCTGAGCAGTTCAAGAGTAATTAGCAATTAGTACTACCTAAAGACAGTTGAACTTGAACTGGTTGTGGGTAAACTAGTAAATAGGCTGTCCCCAGAGAAAGTTATGTAACTCACCCTGAAGTGTGTAAATATTTTTCACCGGATTAGGAAACAGTGCACCATCTAATTCAAGATTATATATATATATACCGTTGGTCGCTCGAGAGGACTAAAAAAAAGGAAAATGTGGGATAATGAGAAATAAGGCACTCAATGTCTACTTGTATACTGATTTATTTGGTCTAGTAAACCTGTATGTAGCTTATGTTTACATGGAGGGAATAGATATTACAGACAGATAATTGGTGTCATCATACCTTAACTCCCCCCTACCAGTTTACGAACCGTTCTCGTAAATGATTATCTAATAAAATACATAATGCAAAGAAAACAAAAAAAAAGTTTTCTCATGGTTGCAAAACAGAAATAAACTTAGCTCATCATAATAGTATCAATAAAGAAAAAAAAAATTCTTTCCTCTGAAAAAAAAACAAATTAAATACACAAAAGGCACTCATATTTCCATGGCACACCACAGTACTTCTTCCTAATAACACTTACTTACCTGATTAAATAATGAATAATAAAAATATAGAAACTTCCAAAAATAAAATATTAAAAAAAATGAACGCTTCAAAAATAAAATTAAAACAGATACAATATGATTATGTGCTTGCTATGAGGGGGAGGGCTATCCAGGTCTCTCCGGTGTCAACGTCCTGAGAATCATCATTTGTTCAACTTGAACCGTTCTTCGTTTCTTTGTTTCTCGTAAACTTTCAATTGTTACAACGGTATGTTGAAGAAGAACGATCACCCTAATGATTGCCCCTTATAGCGCAGCAACTCCTTACCCCTGTTCGTCCCCAATTTCCGGTACACGCTGGTCCCAAGTTTGAGTTCTCCCATTACATTCCTTAAATTAAAATTTTGTCGCGATATTCTCCTACATTTTTTCCCACTCAATACGCCCCTAGAACTTCTCCAACAACTATTTCATGGCCTTACTATTATTAACGACGTCCACCCCTGCAGTATCCGTCTCTTTGAAGCCTCTTCGGCCCTGAAGACTACTAATGATTTCGAAAGGGGAGAACCCCGTGACTGCGTGGATAGAGTGATTGTACCCCGCAACCGCCCTGATCATCGCCTCATCGGGCTCCAACCCCTTATCCACATTATATACGCGCAAGTAGTCCCTAAGGGTACTATGTAACCTTTCGATCCCACCCCTGCTTTTAGGATGTCCGTGTGTGTTAAAGTGCCATTGGACTTCTAACTATTTCATTTTCACTCGCAGGAGACAGTTATCAAACTCTCGGCCCCCATCTGATGAGATTTGGTCTGGAACGCCATAGAATTGAAACCATGTGCGCAGCGCGCCCAACACCGCCTCCGCCGATCTTTCTCTCACCTGACAAGCCATTGCGACCTTGTTAAAGAGGTCCAAGACTGTAAACTATTTATAACCTTTCCAAGTGAAAGTATCAACCTGTAGGTTCCTTAGCGGTTTCTGTGCGGTAGTTGTTTCTTTTCGCCGTCTTCGGAGGTTGTCTGTCGTATTTGGCCACGTATTTCCTCATCACGTATGGTGCCCTGTATCGTCCGTCGCATCCCCCACCAAAAGTACCGGCATTTCAGGGCTTGGAAAATTTTATTAAACCCCCGATGATTTGTTTTACCCAGATGGTAGGCGAAGGTAGCTTCTTTTTGCCTATCCGCATCCCTTACCGTCTCTACCATCAGTGTACACCGGATGAATATACGGTCTACCCCCACCTGCTCCGACCTGGTCTACCACCACCCCGACGTTTCTGTTTGGGAAAAAAAAAATTCCTATCCTTCTTCAGCAAATTATTGAGAGGTACCAAACGGGGACCATTTCGGGCACGGAGCGGCAATAGTAATTGAGGGCTCCCAAAAGTCTCAGAATTCCTTTCACGTCATTGGGTACCTACATTTTTTGTAACGCATCCACTTTATGTGCGTCGGAATGGACTCACTCCAACGAAATAGTGTGCCCGAAAATTAAATTTCCTCCTGACCAAGGATCGACTTCTTCGGAGACAATTTAAGACCGCATTGAACGAATTAAAGTCTGACCGCATTGAATCTTAGCAAAGTGGATAAATCAAATATTGTATCAGAAAAAGAACGACTGGTAGAATGGTAAAACAAGCCTCTGCATTGAAGATTTTATAACCAACCGAACGAAACCTCTATAGACAAAGAAAGATCGATGGTTGAAAAGTGGAACGCCATTCTGCGAGACAGAAGGGTTTGTGGTTGCCATTCAAGAATAGGCTATTGCTACTCGTTCAGACAGAAGACAGAATGTTGTAAAAGACAATACAATACATACACAGGAGGATGCACAGTGATAGCAGGTACGGAGTACCTCCATAGGCATAGTAATGAGGTGAAAATTTTCCATAAGGCCTTAGCGGAGAATGTTTATGGTATGTAAGATTGCCATTTTGTAAGTAAGTGATGCAAGTAGGCTACTTCCAAAGAGTCCCATAACGCTGCATCGGAACGAATCCATTACACCTGATCACAAAGTGCACCATAATAGAC
Organism: Halyomorpha halys; assembly: GCF_000696795.3. NCBI lineage: Eukaryota > Metazoa > Arthropoda > Insecta > Hemiptera > Pentatomidae > Halyomorpha > Halyomorpha halys. The sequence continues at coordinate 103,572 of NW_027113749.1, read as the reverse complement.
CAGACATAATCCTCATTACAGGAAAGAAAAGAAAGGAAAGATTGTAGATATTGGGATTCCGACCGACAACAACATTATCTCCACTGTGAGAGAAAATATCAGAAATTGGTGGCCGACCTAAAGGAGCTGTACTACTGAGGATCTATAGCGGCAACGCCAATTATAATATCTACAAATGAGCTGAACCCAAAGTCAACAGTGGCAGAGAGGGAAGTACTCAAATTGCCACTTCCCATGCTAAGAGAAGCTTAATTAGCGGTTCTCTTAGATACGAAAAGAATCTTGCGGAAGTTTTTTAAGTATTGAATTAAATTTTAAACTGTTGGTGGATACCCTTTTCACTATTTTCTCGATGATACTTAAGTTATATATATAAATTACGTGTTAGCTTAGTAAAGATTATTGAAAAGGTAAAGGATGTCGGAAGAATACTCTCTCAATGCGTAAACAAGACAAACTTTATTTGGTTCCGTACCTCTATATATACATTTCGATCTCCTGACGGCCTTTGTCAGAAGATATTTCACTCAGGCCGTAACTCCTTCCCCCACCAATTTACGAACAAACCTCGTAAACTTATGTACCACAATAACATATATAGATAAGAAAACAACAAGAAAAAAACATATAAGGACCTGTCGCGCTATATGTCCTTCTATTCCACATTCGAAACATCTTTGCGACAGGTCCTTATATGTTTCGAAGAAACAAATCAAACGAGCTAGAACCGATGGAGATGAATGTCCAGCGTATGAGGAGGAGAAGGACTTTTCGAGGTCATTACGATCTAAAAGTGATAGTACCGACACGTCTGAGGCATCAGAAGCTGAAGCCGAAAAAAATAATGTCGGCATTCATGACAGACAACAGAACAGGAGAAACGTGTGGAGACGGCCTGAGGGGCCTGAGAGGACAAATGAAGAAGAAATATATTTGCTAATAATTAGCAAGACAATCTGAAACAAGAATAGGAGCTATTAATAAGTGAGGGTACTGGAAAGACCATATCATGAAGAAATATGATGAATTTTTATAGAGAAGAGGATGTACTTGGAGCAATAGGGGAAACAGTACATGAGATTCTGCTGAATGATGGCAGGGTTATAGAGACACAGTGACTGGAGAAAAAGGAGTAATTAATAACAGTTTAGCCCTGAAGAAATTGTGGAATGGAGTCGTATCGAGAGGAAAAGGAGTAAACGTGTGAAGAAACAAAATTTGAACGTGTGTGACCTAATGGGCAACATCAAAATCGGGACCATAGTCTACAGGAGATTTACCAATAGGGAAAAGGAACTACAGCGGTACGAGGGTTCCTTCAGAGTGATAGTGATTAGAGAACATAATACTGTCACAAGCGAGCTTGCGTGAACACAAGAAGAGGAGGACAATACATATTGAACAGCTGAAAATTCCTCGACTTCTTAGAGATTGTACAGAATGTAATTTTTTTCCTGTTAGATGTATTGATTCAAGGAAATTTCTTATAACTGCTCATTGCGAGAAAGAATTATTGTTTGGGGTATAAATTGGATTACATTATTCTTTTTTAATCATGTATAGAGGTTGTTTATTTTTTTTTTCTGTTCTCTATTTTGTTTTTGTATTTAGGAATCATAAGTTTTTTTTTTTTAGTTTCACTTTTGTATTTATTGTAAATAGTTGTTTTATTGATTTTTTTTTTTGTTCATTCATTCTATTGTACAAGATAAGTTTACGAGGACTGTTCGTCTATTGGTAATGGTTTATAGGTTATTGTAGTTTTCTTATCTATATATGTTATTGTGGTACATAAGTTTACGAGATTTGTTCGTAAATTGGTGGGGGGGGGGAGTTACGGCCTGAGTGAAATATCTTCTGACAAAGGCCGTCAGGTGATCGAAATGTATATATAGAGAGTATTCTTCCGAGATCCTTTACCTTTTCAATAATCTTTACTAAGCTAACACGTAATTTATATATATAACTTAAGTATTATCGAGAAAATAGTGAAAAGGGTATCCACCAACAGTTTAAAATTTAATTCAATACTTAAAAAACTTCCGCAAGATTCTTTTCGTATCTAAGAGAACCGCTAATTAAGCTTCTCTTAGCATGGGAAGTGGCAATTTGAGTACTTCCCTCTCTGCCACTGTTGACTTTGGGTTCAGCTCATTTGTAGATATTATAATTGGCGTTGCCGCTATAGATCCTCAGTAGTACAGCTCCTTTAGGTCGGCCACCAATTTCTGATATTTTCTCTCACAGTGGAGATAATGTTGTTGTCGGTCGGAATCCCAATATCTACAATCTTTCCTTTCTTTTCTTTCCTGTAATGAGGATTATGTCTGGTCTATTATGGTGCACTTTGTGATCAGGTGTAATGGATTCGTTATGCAGCGTTATGGGGCTCTTTTGAAGAAGCCTACTTGGATTACTTACAACATGGCAATCTTACATACATTAAACATTCTCCGCTAAGGCCATATGGAAAATTTTCATCTCATTATTATGCCTATAGAGGTACTCCGTACCTGCTATCACTGTGCATCCTCCTGTGATATTTATTGTATTGTCTTTTACAACATTCTCTCTTCTATCTGAACGAGTAGCAATAGCCTATTCTTGAATGGCAACCACAAACCCTTCTCTCTCTGAGAATGGCGTTCCACATTTCAATCATCGATCTTTCTTTGTCTATGGAGGTTTCGTTCGGTTGGTTATAAAATCTTCCATGCAGAGGCTCGTTTTACCATTCTACCAGTCGTTCTTTTTCTGATACAATATTGGATTTATCCACTTGTTAAGATTCAATGCGGTCAGACTATAATCCATAGTAACGATTGCCACATAAACACATGCGGTTTTTGAATCGAAATATTGACGTAGCGATGACCACTGCTTGCGGCACGCTTCTTCGATATTTAAGGGTTTTTGTCCTCCTTATTTCTTAGATAAATAAAGTCTGGATTTAGTAGATATTAGATGGTGGACTTGTTCTTCCGTGAGTGACTTTCTCATCAGACGATCTATTTTTTATAGGCTGGTATTTGACCACTGTAGTATACCAAAGCTGTAGCTCAGTATTAGTATGATGGATGTATTGATGACCTTGATTTTCTGTTTTCTAGACCGTTAAGTTTTCAACACTTTTTGCAGCCTCATTATCAATACTGTTATTAGCTCTTAAAAATAATAACAACCATAATAATAATAATTATTATTATCATTATTATATATTATGCAAATGTTTAGTATTATTTGTAACTAAACAAGAACCTTCTTTTTTCAATAACTTTCATATCGTAACTGAATACTAAAGCACGGCGTTCCTTTATATCAATATTAGATATAGATTGGGCTTTGTGTTTTTGAGGAAACGAAAAAAAATATATAAAACTCATATTTTGTCTGGTTCTTTATTGCATTATTCCTGAGCGGGCTGACTATATTTTGGCGAACTCACGGATTGAAAACTGGACTTTCTCTCTCTTCAACCTCTTAGATGATAAGGTTGATAATCAGCTTTTATGATTTTTTTTTTATTGAAAAGAGATTATAAAATATGCTACAATTATTAATGATCAACGGACTGAAATAGAGCAGCTATAGCAAACGCAAACGGAGGCCTGCCCTATATGATAAAAGTATTGAAATCCCCCAAATTCAATAAACATCTGAAACTAAGGGTGTAGAATGCCAGGATAAGGCCACATCTGATATACTATTTGAAAGGGTATTGTAAGAAATATTACCCTTATAACTTAGCAAACGTTTTGTACAATAGGGTATTCATGATGTTGTATTAAATGTTATATGTTTTACCATGTTAAATGTTATAACTATAGGATTGTGAGCAGCCCTATTTGAAGTCATGTTAAACGTTAAATGGATAAGAACCCCTAGCGGATTTTCTCAGCAACTTGTTGTATAAGCCTTATGTTTATAACCTTCCTTCCAGACCCTCATGTTATTGTTTACTTCAGTTTTGATTTAAGTAATTAATTAAAACATGCCTAGAGTGAGTGAAAAGTGGAATTTGTGTGAAAGTTTAGCTTATGAGTCTCTTATTGATCTTCAAACTTGTGAAGAAGAGAATGAAGATGAGCTAATAAACAACTGTATTGAAAGTCACAACTAATATGGCGGCGATCTCAACTGGTCTATTGTGTGACGTCATTCTCGATTTAACTGACCAAGTAACAGACTCTCAGCCATGTTAAATGTTATTTCGTTTTACCACGGCAAAAGAAGGCAATTTTTTTCGATTTAACACGAGTTTTTCCATTTAACACGCTTTAACATAGATCATGAATACCCCTACTGTAGACAACAGCGCAATGTTGACATATATAAACGTATATATTGGCATAAATAAACAATGAAGTCAAAGTAAAAATGTTTCTTCCCGGTAAAAAGGTGACAAGATATAAATTGGTTTTAATGATTACGATAAAACTGAATTCGATAAGATTATTATGGACAATTTGACTGTTTATTGATAAATTAGATGTGAAAATTAGGAGAGTATATTTATTTATTTCTAATTAATATTTATTATTAATAACTTATAAATACGACACTTGTTTTTTTTTTACATTTGACATAAATAGCTTACGAGCTGGCACACAATATAAAAAAAAAATCAAGATTCCTTAAACACCAAATTGAATTTATTTTTATTTGATAAGAAATTACTTAATTTTTCCACTATAAAACTAAATATTTTTTAGTTGAGTAATAGATTAAATATTCAGTGAAAGAATAATATTTGAACACTTCAAGACCGATTTGTCGCACTTTCAGTTCTGAAGGAGCTAATCGTTTCCACACCAGGAAAGGGAATTGTTGAAAAAATAAAGATGCGGTTAGCAAAGCTCTTCTTGTTGCAAAAGCTATCCCTTTGCGGATCACAAACGAATAGGCATTAGTTATGGTTATTACAGACATTTTTCAAAATAACATACATTACTATTGCATTTACATGAAGGCGCGGAAGATAATACCTAAAGAATGGGTTCATGACCTATTACAAACATTGGATGGGTAATCTTGACAGTTTCTTAACGTCGAGTTAAAATTATTTAACGAACCATAGTTATGTACGTAATCACTGATAATAGTGTGTGCAGTTGATTGTTTGTAAAATAAAACTGCAGTTTGAACTCGCTATATAATAATTGCCTCATAGTTAAAAATATGACACTATTATATCACACATTCGGTTACAATATTTTTTACTTCATATGGTAATTAAGGAAGTATTTTATACTTTCTACTTCGTTGCAGATCTTAAACAGCATACATAAGAAGCAGTATATATTGGTTCATTTTATTTATTTATTTAGTTTGTGCTTAAAATATACCTTCACGCCTAAAATTCAAAAATTAAGATCTTATAATGATGGTGTTTGTTGTCTCAATAGTGTGTAAGTTCCTGATCGTTATTATATAGAGAAATGATTTTCATTAGAAACGCGACTAAGAATTTGTTTTGTATTATTGTTGATCTAGTAATATTTTTATTTTTTTCGGTCATGTTCCTCTCACCAGTTTCTTTTTTAATTCTGTTTCAAAAATTTTCAGTAAGATAACAATAAGTTGTTTATTTGTTTTGGGGGCAACCCCCGTATAAATAGAGTTAGCCTGTAAAGTACATAATATAACAATCATTGTAATTATAATTAAATATTAATAATATGGGGAATATTATTAGATATGGGACAGCTAATTTTTAGGTTTCTTTGAAGCGCATCCGTTTTAATGAATACGGGCGATTCTTTTATAAATTAATTTTTTAATTATTATTGGGAACAAATTTGTACTTTGGTACAGCCCAGCGCTCGGTTGAGTGCCTAACTGACGGGGCTGCACCTTATCCACTGCATCCGTCCGGTAGGTCCTCCTTGTCCGCATCCGTTTGGGTGCCTCCAGCATTTACCTTGCTGATCTAGCCCTCTTGGTCTCAGTCTGGGTCAGCTTCTTCTTCTTGTCGTGACTCGCCAGTGTCGGGCGGTCAAGCCCTTCCTATTGTGAAATGAGTTGGCCCTCCACTTCCTTCCACCCGTAAATGAACTCCCTGAAGAAGGGATAATTCTCTTGTTCCATCCAACAGAGGAAGTCCGACTAGGTGAGGGCAAAAATACCGGACTTTCTCGACAGCCTGGCTCGGTATACTATTCTATAGCAATCTACTACTACGTGATCTGCTGTTTCAGGAACTCCGCACGCTTCTAGTTCCTGAATCTTTATTTCATATTTAAGGACATCCTCCCTGAGGATGAGGTCTAGGGGCATCGCTCCGGCCAGCACCTGCAATGCCTCTTGTGACACGGTTCTGTATGTCTTCGTGACCCTCAGAAGAGCCAATTTCTGTATAGTGGCCGGTCTCCTTTACTGTTTCTGCGAGATATTGTAAATTAAGGTCACCTTACCATGAGCCTTGTTAAGGAGCATTTGTTTTTATTTATTACTATATAGTGGTTACCATAAAGCTATAATTGATAAATCTAATGTCCTATAGTAATAGGTATATAGTAATCAATAAAATAAAATAAATTAATATAAAGGTGATTAGGAAATGTTTTCATTTGTTGTATTCAATATATAAATGAAAACACGAAAACGATCCCTAGATAAAAGAAAACTTAATGGAATGAAAATGCGCTTGTGCGACAAAAAACGCTACTTGTACCGAAAACTTTCTCAAAATTCGTGATTTACGGAAGGGATCAGTGTCAAACGGGATTTCAATAGTAAACGCAATATCCTAATCAATAAACACTACATAAATGAAAACAACTTCTCTTCTATCTCTCCATAAATAAAAAATTAATAATAACTATTTAAAAATTAAGGATATATATATATTATTAATCTGATAATGAGTTTTTAAACTTTCAAATCTCAATACTTATATTGAAATAATTAATTTTAAATAAATATAATTCAATAAGAATTAATACAAATCATTCAGGGTTACAACTGAAGTGGAAAATGTTGTAAACGAATTACAAAAAGTTACATTTGAATCTCATAGGTTAAATTTGATATGAAAAATGTTAGCATTGAAATGTAAAATACAACCAATAAATAGGAAAAGATTCCAATTGACCCGGAAATGGTATAAGATGAAGTTATAAGTCCGTATTAGGACTACAATAAATTTCCATTTCCAATGTTCGTGGCAATCCAACAAAGAAGTCTTACGTAGAAAGCAAACGTGACTAAAAAGTAAAATGTGATACTTTTCTTTACAACACTGAAAGTATGGCCCTATATATTTTTTTCATATACCAAAAATGTTTTTTAAAATAACGTATAATAGGATAACACCTTACAAATTTTTAAAAAAATTAAAATATTACAGGTAACTAGGAAAAGATTCAAATTGATATCGAAATGTTATACGATGAATTCCTTAATCCAAATTCGTCTGTGATAGACAATTCTTTATTCTGTTACTGTAGTGAGTCAACCCTGTAGATTCGGGAGTCCGCTGGGCTACAACCAGCTTCATAAAGCGGGTTCACTTAAATCGGGAAAAATCAGATGATCGAGCGTGATCCTAACCATATCACCTCCTTGCAAAACCACTGGTATAGTAACAACTTCCTTACTAAGAACTACACCCTTGACCCTCCATGGCTTGTAGCGATACAGATTTTTTTTTGTGAAAAAATATTGATTATTAAAGACATACAAGTCCTTTTTTTATATTATTGAAACAAAACGACTCGCCTTTTTTAGGTTTTCCAGAAATGAGCTCTCTGTTTTGCACAAAAACAAATTAAATATTTGGCAATAAAGTGCTTTGAACACAGGATATTTCACAGTTGGTATATTAAATTAGAAAGATATCTTCGTTTATGGAATTTTTCAGTATGTTCCTTAGAACACAATAATGCTATCGCATCTTTCCATGTAACTAATTTTATTATTTCTTTTCTTTAATGGTTTTTCTTTTAGTATATTTCAACGCAGTAGGTTTATACTGGGCTACCTTAAATGCCATCGTTACAGAATAACAATTATACCCCACTTTTGGCGCCATTTTGTTTTTTAATTGCCTGTACTATTTGGTGATTCATCCAATCAAGTTTTATGGCAAATCTTAAAAATACCTTTAGTTTGAAAACAATTCAATTTCGATGAAATTTGTTTGATATAATTGTTGAAGTGAGGCTAATAATTACAGGGAAGTTTTCATAATTTTATTTCATTTTAATAGGAACTAACGTAGTCGGTGTTGTTTATCAAGATTACGAAATTGACACAAAGGCTGGTATTATTTTTGTTTAAATGTTGACTAAAGCACAGTAAGGTCTAAAAGGTATGTTAATTGCAGTTCTGTGGTTGTAACGGATAGCGATTCTTTGAAAGATTTACAATAAAATGAATAATAGCTACACTATATTTACTGTTTTTTGCTATTTTAGACTTAAAATGAATACATAAATGTCAGATGTATATAATTAAGATACATATACATAGTGCATCGATATTGTCAGTTAAGTTTTTTAATAATATTTCCAGTCTTATTTATAGCTCAGAGCATCACGACGATTCTAAAATTTATATTTCTCTGCATAGATAGTAGCCTGCCTCATGATTTTAATGTTCAAAGTAATTTATTGCATAAGCAGATAGCAATATAAACCTAACGGGTAATATTCTACTTATCTTCCTTTCTAATACACGCAACATTATTAGATACTTATCGTTAGCATTTACAACTCTATTGTAACATTTCCTATTTCCAATGAAAACTTCAAATAATAATTAGTTAATGTTTAAAATTTAATTTGAATTATTAAAGTATTGTAAAAATATTCCTATAAAGTATTCTAAACATATTCCAATATATGGAAAATATAGTGGATGTTTCGATGAATTATTAGGCGTTCTTGGTTAAGCACACTATAAATTTGAAATCTGTGAATGTCGATCTTATTCGCAAGTCAATTATTTTCTTACCCTTAGTTATCTGGTGCGTTCTTCTCATCATCTAAGTTTTTATTTTATAGTAACTCAATAAAGAATCAGTCAAAGAACTTAAAATGAACAAAAAAGAGGCAATAGAAATGTTAAGTACAGGGAGAATTAAAAAGCTGGTGCGTTCATTAAACAATATTTGAGAATAATGACCTCGATTAGGTGGGTGGAGTGGAAAGGTAAAAGAAGGAAATTTATGAAAAATGCATCCCTTTCCTGAAAGAAAAATTCCGAGAGACCTTAGAGTTCACCCTGAGAGGTCTTGGGTTTGAATCTCGCGGAATAATAAAACGAGGAGCTTCTTAGAAGGCCTAGGCATCGGGACTACATCAATCTTGGCGGAAAATATTATTTTGTACTCTCTTGGGTTCATACATGGGAATCATCTTTGAGATTATTTATTATGATGTTTGTTCTTGTTTAGCTATTAAACCTGTTTATTCATGTTTTAACTTATTTATCATTTCTTTTCACTAATTTTTTGTTTTTAAATCTATTTTTTAAACTGATATTGCTGTGACTTTTGACATTGATATCTAATGATATTATATAAATTCTTTTAATTTTTGTATCGGATTAAACGTGTGTTTCATATCACTGGAAAGGGGAGGTATGAGGGAGCGAAATAAGAAGAATAAGATTGTCAAAAAAAAAAAAAAAATTAAAATATATTGTATTTAGTGTATATGCGATTATTGTTTAAAAAAGAAAAAGGTAGAAAAAATTGTTTTGTATCTTGCAAATATTCTGTAATTTATATAAGTCCAGTTATGGATTGATTGGTACGCTGTGTATTTTAGTCACCCGATTTCTCTTTAATAAAGCACCATCCAACTAAAGCATTTCTATTATTGCTATTAACAATAAGAACAAATAAGTTTCTATTAAAGGTTTCTTGGGAACTGAAAGCGCTTTTAAGCTATGCTCTTTCCTTGAATAAAATATTTAAAAAAAAAAACTTCACATTCACCAATCATTCAGAAGTCGCTAAATTAAACCTTTTATTCATGCGCATTATACCATTTTCTATTACTTTCTACGACTTTCTATGAACAATATTATCTTTTATAAAACCCCTGACTTCCTAACAATACATAGTAAGTTTACTTATTTATATATCATTTCTTTGTGACAATGTGTTTTTCCCCTGGAAATAATATTTTTCCTTTTACCTCTCTAAGTTAATTATAAAATCCATTCATAGTTTTTATTTGTATTTACTTTTTGAGATACTCATACTTCCTCTGGAGATTGGATGGTTTGTTGTAGGCCTACGTCATAAGGTGTTGCAGGGAGGATAATATAAGATATTTTTTGGCATTTTCTTCTGAAAGAACGCTAAATTTATAACACTTCTGACAGATTGCAGTGAACAAACTAGCAGTCGCGGATAAGGTGAACAACAGGTCTGTCAAGATTTGGTATGGTTTGAGAAGCACCTTAAAGGCAGATTGGAAACTAAGGATGTTGGACCACTATCTAGCACCTGTGGGCAACGAACCCTGAGTATTCATATCGGATCACATTTTTTTTTTATTTTAGATTTTTTTAAACCAGTTTTGAAATGTACATAAAGCTGACAATATTTATTATAATAAAGTAATAGCTTACTTATTTATAATAATGTGAAGTGCTACAATCCATGAAGGGTCATTTATTAAGTTCTTTATCAATAAGTATTCTTTTTTTCTAACAAGGAAGAAGATGGATTTTTCAAGGTTATACTTAACCATCAGATTTTCCTCAAATTAAGGTTACCTACTTTATAGGGCCCTAGGAGGGCTACAGTAATAACAATAGGGGAATACACTAATAGAATAAATAATTAGCTGCTACAGCCGAATTCGAACCCGAATTTTTAGAGTTAGTTCAGCACTGAGCTAGGCTACTCCTCCGATCACTTACTCATATTTATAAAAAAGACAATTAAAAATAAATTATGATTTTATGACCAATTTTATATAATCACACAGTTATATTTATTTGTAAAATCTATTCTAAGTTATGATATGAATAAGATAAGACAGAGTACAGATATGAATCAAACATTATTTTACATGATGTGGTTTAATCTGGGTCTTAAGGAATCCAGTACAGTTTTTAAATATTTTGTTATTGGTGAGGAATGCATTTTACGACTTATCGTTCGTTGTGGTTCATATCATTTTTTTTTTAAATTTACCCTTTATGTAATTATTGCTAGAAAGGAAGAAAGTTATTATTAAAAAGTATTGGTTATTTTATGTTGGTAATGAGATAAATTTATAATTTCCCATTTATTTTGTTTTAATTTTTGTACCTTGAATTCAACAAAACGAAATAATCCAGTTGGATTAGATTCTCTTATTTACATTGGGACCTAAGAGAGTGCAAAAGTTTATGTTAGAATGCATGTTCCACTGCCAATTGCAGTTTGACTGATGCTCTGACCCCTGCAGTCGTGAGCCCGCTGTGCAATATCCCGGCTTACCCTTTACCTATGTAACAGATGACTGGAATCATTCCGGTTCCCTCCTGGTAAACAACAAAACAGGAATAGAAGTCCGATATATGAGGAAATTCTCAGAGCTGGTTTGCTCGAAATAAATCCACGCCTGAAGAGGGGCGCTCATTGGTTAGTTTGGTTGGAGGTTACGACCTATCAATTAACCAATCAAAGTTCTAGTAGTTCTGTTCTGGACATAATTCAATGGATAGATTTCTGTAGTGCTGATAAGACGTTTTGCAATGATGTAATGAAACATTTTAAACTTTCAATGACAATTACGAGATCAGACGTAATACCAAACCTCCCCAAATTTCAATATAAATATAGAGACTTTGAACAGAAAATGAATGAACAACTGTAAATAAGATTAATTTGCCTATTGATATTTAGTGTTTTAATTGTCTTATGTGTTTATGAGACTGCATTAACATGAATCATAGACATATAAGACATAATTAAAAACATTAAATAATAATAGATAAAATTAAAAAAAAAAAAAATAATAACATACTGACTAGTTCTTGGATAGAACGGTTATTCAGTTCTGGCATAAGCATAGAATTAGTTAGAATTATCTCAGCAATATGGAACAAACTGCAATAGTATATAAAGTACGTAATTTTTATAGTTATTAATCCTAAATTATATTCTTTACAAACAACAAACAATAAAGTTGCGGAACGTGTCACCACGGGAAAAACTGTTTGCTTTATATGGGTGCCGGGTCACGTGGGGATCACTGGAAATGAACTGGCGGACATTGCAGCTAAACAAGCACCTGCTCTTCCAGGTCAGAGCGCGGCCATTCTGACACCCCAAGAAATAAGTCTTTCAATGAAAAATGAGATATCTCGTTTAGTTGGCAAGCCATGTGGGATGAAAGCCCGCCAAGCAAATTAAAAACTATCAAAAAAACCACTAAACCATGGACCACATCAAACCGTTCCAATCGCAGGGAGGAGGTGGCTATTGCCAGATTGAGAATAGGTCATACGAGTTTAACTCATAGATATCTGTTCAGTAAGCAGCCACCGCCAAAATGTCAATACTGGAACAGTGTACTTACGATCAGTCACATATTTGAGAAATGTCATTTTTATTCTGCGAACTTGAGTAGATTGGGAGTAGGACCGAGTGTATCGGATGCTCTGAATGATGACCAGAAGAACGTGGAAATGGTCTTAGTTTTCTTAAAAAGGAATGGCCTTTTGAATAAGATTTAAACCAGAAAATCAGTTATACATAATAAAAAATACCAAAAGAAATTTTTTTTTCGAAATTATTTAAAGAGGAAAATAAAGTAATATAGAATTATAAATATAAATGAAACAGAATTATAAAGCAAGAAACATGGGCGTTGATGACCTCAGGGTTTTACGCCCTAAATCCCCAGACAACAACAACAACAACAAAAAAGTTGTTAAGGTACTTAATATTAACAGTCGAGAAAAAATTAAGAATATAGATAAACTAAACAAGAAATTACTGTATATAATTTTAGTAATTTTTTAGATTGTTTTCTGCTTTAGCTCTTTATAAATTTAATCTTCTTCCTCTCCTTGTATCCCTCTCATCGTGGGGTGCCAAGATCCATGCTTCCTAAGTCATACAATCCCATATTAGGGTCTGCATATTTAGAGCACCGGTTGTTTAAAATAGGTTTAAATTTATACAAAAGTGAAAAGTTTGTTAAATTTGATTTTCGTATTTTTAAATGCAAATTTTCATAAAAATCAATAAAATATTTTATTTGATGGCTTACAAAAAATATATTTGTACATGTATATTATTAATTTTTTCGCCTACTTTAATAGAAATTTCTGTATTTTTTGTTTTATTATGGATGTGAGCGTAAACTTTTTTATTATACATAAGTAAACTAATCGATTGGTAGATAATAGCCAGGAAATTTATATTGAGCTAATGCAGAAAACAATAATATAAAAAAATATTGAAATTATATAAAATTATTATTTTTTTTATCGGGTCATAAGGCCAATTAGAGCGAATGTCGTCCAATATGTTTTGATGTTGAACCGCCAACAAATAATTTGGTTAAAATCGAGAGCAACCTCACTGTACACTTCTCTTGGTCAAATGTAAAAACATAATTACCGTTATTTATTATTTATAATTTAATTAATTATCGAATGACAAACTATAGGAACAAATAGGAACAGATTAATCCACAAAATATATATTGTTCTTTAAGTATAGCTGTTATAATTCTACCTAATTATAATGATTTTTGCTTAACGCTTTATATTTTTTATTTGCTTCTAAGTATAATTAATGTACGTTATATTAGTATATATTTTTTTTTTAAATGGAAAAAATGGTTCCTATCTGTTTATTTTTTTAAATATGCTTTTAAATGAAAATAATTCAATATGTCATATTAAAGTGCAATACAAATTATTAATGAAATAAATATGAAACAAGATAAATTACATACTAAAATAACGTATTTACTTCTTACTTTCTAGAAAATAAAATTGAAAAATAAAAACAAATTGATAAATTATATTAGATCAATTATAGGACAATAAATTAATGATAATTAAATCATTTCGAAAACAACCATGGCTATATATCATATTTATAACATTTTACTGCAATAAGCAACAAGGTATACTATTAGCCTGCGATTACTGAGCCAAGAGTAGACGGACCCTCTTCAGCAAGAGCCAAGAAGAGATTCCCGATACTCCAGGTGTCATCATTGCGACACAGGCGAAAGGGCTTACGGATAAAACTGGTTTCGAAGAAATAGCCAATTTAATAACATGGCCGAACGTACTTAACCCCGATATATAAATGTTTTTGGCCACGGGATCAGATAGAAGAACGGGCAGCCTTGGGCACGATCAGTTGGGAAACCGTTCGTGAACTGGCCGAGAATTCCCCATTTCCGTTAGTGAGAATATCTTCCACGGGAGTGATCGTTTAAAGGTCACTCCATGAATCACAATAGACTCAGTTTCTTCGATAAATGATGTAGAAGGGAGCCTGATTTCAGAAGGTGATCCTATGTTGTTCCTTAACTAAGTATAGCTCAACAAATAATATATAATAGAAACCTCTCTAAGTGACCTTATTTGGCAAGATAGTACAAACTTTACCTAAAATAAATGGTAGATTTCCGTGACTGGTCATCCACAAAGAGACACGAAGAACAAACGTCAGACCTTTTTATTGACGTTACTCATTCTTTGTTTCTAAAAAATATTTTTTTTTTGCATTTAATAATACTTTCTTATTCATAAAACATAAGAATGTCCCTAATAAGATAAAAAAAAAATGTTTGTATGCGTGATGAAAAGGCAAATCGATTTCCATATATAAAGCACGCATTATCTGTAGGTTTGTGGTTATTTGTGATTGTCACTCTGCTTATTTAATTGCTTGATTAAAAATAATTTGATAGTATAAATATATAAAAATAGTATATTTTTTACGGATCAGGATCCCTATATTTCTCTGAAAGATAAATTATAATAAAACCGCTAAAAATATATTCTGTCTAATTTCATTAAGGATTCTCAAATAATATCGAAATAACCAGGTAAATTAAAACAGTTGTGTGGGTTAGAAATTAGATTGCGTTTCATTATAACCTTGCTCTAAACTTTTAATTGTTTATAAAGTTAACCAATGCTAAGGCAGCATTAGTTCAAGAAAAATAAATGAGGACAGAATGTGATTCGTTAGAGGCTTACTGAAAATCGAAAACATTTGTTTAGTATCGGAATAGTAAAATTTTGGACTAGTTGTATTATGACAGTATGGTAAAACCAAGATTTTTTTTTTAATTATTTATTTATTGTAATTTACAACTGTACAAAATAATACAATAAGTAAATATGTAGTATGTTTCATATACACTTGAAAATCTTGGGAAGGAACCACCCATTGGTGGTACTTCAAACATTAATTTAAACTAGAAGGTCTCGTGGCCATCTTCTTTTCAGACGCCTCGGAGGATTATCAGGGATTGTTAAGGATGAAAGATTAAGAATTAATGGGTTAGGATGGTTAAGGAGTTTGGAATAAAAAGACGCATATCTGGTTTGGGTCAAATCTGCAACGAATGGGATGTTAAGGTCTTTATGAATGAGTTTATTTGTGACGTAATAAGGAGCATCAAGGATTTTACGTAGGATTTTGGATTGTAACGATTGGATGCGGGAAGAATTTGATGGTTTGGTGGAGCCCCAGAGCTCAATTCCATATGTCCAAATTGGTCTGATTATTGTAGTGTATACTAATTTTTTGTAGTGAATGGGAAGTTTAGAGCGTTTGTCAAGTAAGTGTTGTAGCAATCGGAATCTACAAGCAGTTTCTTGTCGTTTCAGTCTTGTGTGTGGATTCCAAGTAAGTCTCTTGTCAAGATGGAGTCCTAAGTATCGAATCTGTTCAACAGGCAAAACCAAGAAAAGAATTGAATTCAATAACTAGTAAGAAGGTGGAATTTACAATTGTTTACGTTTTATTTACTTAGAGGAGTAACGATATACTTAGTTTTATTTACTTCTTTTCTTTGAATATGGCTACATTAAGTATCCCCAATTATTCCTTCTTTATAATTACTTTTCAAATTTATTAAGTTTATAGTCTATTTCTAATTTTCAATATGGACTTGAAGTGAACGAATTGAATGATCAAATTATTATGTTGCTGAAATTCAAACATTCCTGGGTATTAATACCCAAATTTAGACACTTTTGGATTTGAAGAATATTCAGGAATTTAATTCGTCTTCACCCAAAGCAAATGTATCACATTTCGCTCCTCAACTCACAATCTACAATCACACCAATATATCATTTCTTTAAAGTTGTTTTCCCTTGTAATGTAGTTGAGGTAGGTTAAATAGAAATTATAATGAACAAATCTATTCAGTAAAAAGCTTATAATATAATTATACGTATGCAAACGTCTGTAATGTCTGGATACTAGACCTGCATAAGCTCTCAGTATTGCAGGTAGCTTAAGGGTTGGTTATTTATCACCTCATTTCGGCTTTTATTTTATTTTTTTTAAATTCCAATAAAATAAAATGCTGCTTATTTAAATTGTTTTGATCTTAGTGTATTTTTTTTAAATTGAAACAAAGTTTTATGGTACGTAGATAGACTTTGCACCACTTGATAAAATTAATTATGAACTCTTTTGAATTAGTAGCTAGAGCAATTTAAAGCTGTGATAATCGAAAAACACACACACACAAAAAAAAAAAAGACTGAGTAAAAACATTTCAATTTTCGTGTAACTCAATGTTCATCTTCATTTGATGTTTATATGTTTATACTGGAATAAGCCCTGCCTCACTATTATTAAACATGGAGGTAAGATTGCGGTTAAAAGTGGTCCGAAAAACCTTAGTGCCAGGATGTACGCCACGTATAAAGCTGATAGAAGTCACTAACTAGTAAGATACATCCTAGTTTTAGTTCCTAGGAAGCACAATGAGGAAAATACTCAACAAATTGGTTGTCATAGGTTTTATCTCACGAAAGGACAGGTATGAAAACCAAGGCTCTTCTGATTTTAACACCCTGTCCATCTTTTTCTATCGTACCGACTGTTACGCGTATGTCCTTACCGCACATTAAACATTTGGGTTCAAATCTAGTAATATCGTTAGAAAGAAGGTATCATCCCGATTGAGCACACAAGTATTTCTTTTATGACTCATCAGGCTATGGGTATATGTTAATCTACTCAATATGTTAAAGGAAATTAAGCGTCTTGCTAAACTTCATCATAGCGGAGCAACCGGTAACTAATTTATTAGCATCGACACTATCTCTATAAGGTAACAAAAGACCCGGATAAAATGGTATAGTGTAATAGCACCCAAACCGGTAGGGACTAATGAATAAGTACTATTAGATGTGTAATGTCTCCATAACCTCTCTGGCAGACTATGCGTTTTAGAGAACTCGATTTGGTCTTCTACGTCTCTGACGAACCGTAGTTCTAAAGAGGGTAGGTGTTCCAGAAACCGTCTTTATTATGTATCCATGTATTTTCATTATTTCTTTCTATCGTAGGAAGGATCTCATTACTAGTAACGAAAAAGTTACGTTCCTGTAAAGGCTAATTAAGTCCTACTGCTTCTATATTACATATTACGTCCACTGGTAGTTTATCCAGTACCTTTACCACTGCCTCTACCCATATGGAGTGGCCTATTCTGCTGATCTGTCATCTTCATAACGTCTATTTCGTCTTCATTATACTGAAACACTTTCGTAGGCATTCCGTCAATCTCGTTGGTTAGATGGTCCTTGGCTGCCTCCAACTTGTCCATTCAACTTTTTCAACTTGGCTTGAATGTGTTGACAACATCATCAGATTTCTATGGGCTAATCGGTAGAAGTACTTGTTGTTGCCTTTGTTGAATGGTGTATTAAATATAATTGTTGAATCGTTCTTTCTCCGTCTGTTAGTCATGAAAAAAAGGTATGATTAAAAGGTCTCAGCCATGCGAAGAGATATCAAAAAGATCGCTGAGAGCAAGGCTGGGTTACTCTGGAGAAATACCAGAGGGATGGAACAAAAATGTTCCTCAAAGGACCCTGCCCGAAAAGAAGCAATTGCCTTCTTAATATGGATTGGAGTATCCTAAGATGGGTGACAGGACTATACACAGGACACTGTCAGTTAAACAAGCATCTCTATAGAATGGGACTCATAGAGTCCCCCATCTGCAGATTCTGCAGAAAGGAGGAAGAGACTGCTTACCACATCATGTGCAAATGTGATACAGTGGCAAGAACACGATTCCTCATCTTTGGTAAGGATCGTATCTTGGATCCCAAACTTTGCGAAACTGTGGATCCTTATACAGTGTCCAGATTTGCAAAGGCAATTGGCCTGTTTTGAGCAGAGGAGGGACAGCGTACAATAGGCCCTCTGAGGCCGCGGTGCTTCTTGGCTGGTTTAAAAAAAAAAGGTTATAAATGTCTACCCAATACCTTTTTGGCTGCCGACCTACCACCATGGAAACTTACAAGGGAATGTCAATTGATGAGCAAAAAATCGGCACCACCCTACAGCCTGCAGATTGTAAATTTCAGTGTTCCTTGTGGACTCGTATAACAGATCATGTTCACGGCATATTCCGTTATTGAAATATATTAGAAAGGTATTGTAGTCCAATTACACAGCTCCGAAATGATTTCAATGTTGTCACATTATTTACCTTGAAAACGGCTGTAAAAAGGTCGTAAATTACAGTGTTATCAGCATCGTCTTCAGAATCCAACAACATTCATCTACGAACAATCTACGACGAGCTCGAATAGCAATTAGTATTAACATAATGTATGATTTATATTAATGTTGCAATGTACTTAAGAGAGATTTTCTTATTATTACAAATTCTTCTTCGTATTCTTACTGAAATGTTAAGAATTTATGCGCTCTTAATTAGGAGACTGTATCAACTTAACATCAAACATGCATTTATATGGCTACTACGCCGCATGGCGTCCGGATCCTCCAGGAACGTTGACAACTCCACATGCAAACATGTAGCTCCTAAGGTGGTACCATTCACATTACTATAATATTCGCATTGCCCCCTTTATAGCAATGAGCTGCCAATCTATCTTAAAATTAGCATCACCTTCTCATTTAAAAATGTCCACCGATAAATGATTTAAAATACCCATCTTTTAGCGATTAATTATAATAGTGAAACATGTAGAGTATTCTAGAACAATTTTTCCTATGTATTCATTCCCACCAAAAATAATTTGGGCCTATTAGCACTTGTCACAGTTATTTCCCAGATTGATAAGGATCTTCTAGATTAAGAATACCTACGTAAAATAAGATGAGAATACAAAACAAAGTCTTGTTAACCGAGCGAAAAGGTGAAGAGGATTAGGATTGAGAAAACTGCAAGAGTTGAAAGGATTAGCATAAAGAAAGTGACGGGGCGTGACGGTGTTGGGATAGGCCAGGGCTGCAACAAAGGAACCAACAAGCTTCGCTACTGTGCCATCTTGTTTACTGTTGGGAAATACTATAGGTTGGCATGTTAATTTATTTTTTATGTATATATTTTATGAATATAAAGTGGCTATAACTTTTGTAAAATTAATGAAATCTAATAGACCTACCATTAAAAAAAAAAAAAATTGTTTTCGAGAAACCCAAAATACTGAATTACCTGTACGAACAGATTAATTAATAACTCTAATTAGCCAAACCTCGGCAAATGACAAACATATAAACTATAAGGAGCTTTGGGTTAGGACTTACTATAGGAATATTTAACTATATAATTTAATATAACTATAGATAAATTATATAGCTATATACAAACTATATAATTAATAATTACGTACTAGTCTGTTCATATATAAAATATAGTTCATGATTCAGCTAGTTAATTCATTATTTTTAAACAACCAACATAAAGATATTTGGCATTTTGCTTCCTCACGAAAAAAGTCGATCAGGAAACATAAAGATTTGTTTTTTTATTTAAATCATACCAAATCCACCCTTATGAATTTAAATAAACAGAAAATAAATTAGAATCTACCTCGCTGTTACCGTCAATATATTTGTTAAATATATATTAAACGCATTTTGTATTATATACATAATTCCTCAAAATGCTTAATTTTAAAAATATTTTGGGCAGAGTTGCTACAATTGGACTAGCTTATTTTTTGAGCCAATTATTTGTAACGGACACTTACAGCTATATTTTACAATATAGTTATACAGTGTCATGACAAATTATGAAATTTTCATGATATAAAATTGTTTTCAAATATTTTTATGAAATAAATAGTGATTTTTTTTTCACTTTTTGGTATTGTGAGTCATATTTGTGAAATAGATAAAATTCTGTTATATTTGATTTCACAGAAAACGTTTGCGAGTAAAGTAATGCTGTTTAAAACGTTGCCATGGATGATGTTTTTGATTATCTGATCTACATTTGAGATATCGATGCCTAAGAATAGATGATATTGTACCATGACCCAGATGCACTGATACTTCAACCTCATGGTGGCTGGTGAAAGGCAGAAGAAAGTGGTTGCAAGGTCTTCAGCTGAGCGTTATTTTGGCCATGTACATGATGATGGTTACATCATCCAGGATTAGTTCTGACACTTTCCTACTACCAATTTGCTACTAATAGCTTTTATAACTTAATTATTATTTTATAATTCAATTCGATAAATGTTGTGTGTGCGTCCTTGTGTTGAGTGACTTGCTGATAAAAACATTTACGTCTCAGTGAAAAAAAAAAAGCCTTCAATGTTTTTAGCATTAAGGTAATGATGATGATATATATTATTTATGGATACTTCATTTTATTTTTTTTCTTAATCAAGGAAGAAGTTACATTGCTCAAATGCTCAACATAAATACATAGACCTTTAGTAAAATTACTTTAATTATGGTGTCTGCTATGATAATGCACTATTATTATCGACTTAAACTGGAGTAAAGTAATATAATTATACGAACCATCTTACTTTCAAGTATTTTAAAATAATGTGTTTCCATAAAAATATATCCATTATCTAATTCTATATTTTTAAACTTTAATTTAAACTATTATTATTAAATTCAAATAGTCATACCTGTTTGTTTCTTTAACATTATATAAATTAATTTTTTCTAGATCATGTTATTACTTACATATTTAATTACCTACATAAACGTTTTATTATCTACTTCTTTCATTACCTTGATAAAAAATTAAAATCAGTGCTGCCACAATCCGTGAGGGGTCAGGAGTACAGTACTTTGTAAGAAGGTACCGTTACAAGACCAACGGTTGTGCAAGGAGGTGATTTGGTCAGAATCACGTTCGACCACCAGATTTTTACCCAATAAAGGGTACCCAATTTATGAGGATGGGTGGACCCCTGTATAGCTCCAGAACCCACAGGTTTGACTCACGGGTACAGTAGGGGTATTCATGATCTATGTTAAAGCGTGTTAAATGGAAAAACTCGTGTTTAATCGAAAAAAATTGCCTTCTTTTGCCGTGGTAAAACGAAATAACATTTAACATGGCTGAGAGTCTGTTACTTGGTCAGTTAAATCGAGAATGACGTCACACAATAGACCAGTTGAGATCGCCGCCATATTAGTTGTTGTAACTTTCAATACAGTTGTCAATTAGCTCATCTTCATTCTCTTCTTCACAAGTTTGAAGATCAATAAGACACTCATAAGCTAAACTTTCACACAAATTCCACTTTTCACTCACTCTAGGCATGTTTTAATTAATTACTTAAATCAAAACTGAAGTAAACAATAACATGAGGGTCTGGAAGGAAGGTTATAAACATAAAGGCTTATACAACAAGTTGCTGAGAAATCCGCTAGGGGTTCTTATGCATTTAACGTTTAACATGACTTCAAATAGGGCTGCTCACAATCCTATAGTTATAACATTTAACATGGTAAAACATATAACATTTAACACAACATCATGAATACCCCTAGTGTAACAGAATAAAATTTTCTGTCCAGCCGAATTCTGTCCTTGGAGTTAGTAGAATGGCGCCTTTCCACGGTGCCACCGCGCCCCCTTCATTCATTATTTTATTTTTAATAATTTACATTTTTGTACATAAATTTACTAACTATATTTTTATATACATTTTATTACTTGTTCTTTCGTCTTCCTTAATTTTAATATTACTTTTCTCATACAGCTTTTATCTTTTTATAATACTTAACTATTTATGTCTGTCAACACTATTTATGCATCTATTTTGTTAGCTATTTTCTTATTTTTCAATCATTATATATCCCTTCATTCATTGGTCGTTATCTTGTTGCTTTTTTATTCTTAGCTCTGATGAAGGCTATAAATTCTGGACGATTGGTTGTCACTAATAAATAAGTTTTTTTACTTATTTGTGTTATTCACTGACCGCACTCCCAACCATCTTCTCCTCCTATAATGAATTTTATTATTATTTATTATTTTATCATCATTATTTATTTCCACGCATTTTTTTCATGACCTTTGAGCTCAATTTTCTTTAGCTCAGGGCCTCCAATGTAGGTCGATACGTTGCCACGCATTAAATAGTTAACATCATTTAGTTTATGAACACAAACTTTTATCTCAATCCTTGGTGTTAGCTTCTAATATATAATTAACAAACTCTACATTACTTTCATTAATATTTATATATTTTGAAGAACAATCACTGAATTTTTCTTAATTATAAAATTATTGAACATAGTAAAATATTTTTATGGACATCCACTTAACCAATTAGAAAACTTATGAATATATTCAAAATATCTTATATGATGTACTTCAGACTAGGATATATTCTAACGGTTTAATTAACCTATTTTCTTTCTTATAATCGTTGTAGTTACATGGATGAATTATAATTAAATTATAATAAAACATATCAACGATTGCAGACTTGTTCGTTACAACATATTTATACATGTTATCAGCCAACAGCTTCATATACTTTAGTATCTTAATCGACAGACAACCTGTCAGTTAAAAATCTCAGATCAGACTGAACAGTTATATCCCCACTTGAAATTTCACGCTTAGTTTTTTTCTATTCCTACACCGCATATTAATAGTAGAAGCGTTTGATCGCTGTAAAACAGATACAGGTTATAAAGAATATGGATTATTGAATGAAGCCATCCTGATAATTGAAAAATATATTCTTTAATTACCTTTCTTATACTAAATATATTAGAGATAGATAGCTTTTTAAAATTCAATCGATTTAAATATATATGTATAATCATTTATACATAAACTGCAAAACTATAAATTTTTACAAAGTTAACACTCCTCTCCTCTGGTCCGATTGGGTCACCTATTTGCCATATTGGATCTGCCCCACTGGCTTCTTGGGCATTTATCAGTAAGAAAGCAACTAACCACGCAGATAAAGGAAATTAATGTTTTTTATTTTTCAATCAAATATAAATTAAAATTAGCAGTATTACTATATGCAGTTTGTAAATTCTTATAACATATTCCTGAACATTTCCTACTGAGAAGGAACAAAAGTTAAAATCATTTGAATTACAAAAAAAAAAAAATTATAAAGACTATAAATAAAAAAGTAATACTATATTAACTAGCACACATATAAATAATAACTTTTAAAAATTATTGATCAGTTCCGATAGAAAACACATTTTGAACAGTAATTACTTTTTATATCGTTCATGTGATAGTCTTATAACTCAGAATAACTTTTACCTATGATTAAATGTATACATAAAACAAAATAAAAGGCTTGTGTGATAAAGCTCTATTCTGGATTTTTATTTTAGGAAGTATTAATTGTATTAATTTTTTTTTAAATTTTTGAGGTGTAAAACTTCCAAAATGAATATAACCTGTTCTATTTTTTTTTATTGTACAACGTTTCGGGACAATTGTCCCATACTCATGCATCTTTACAATTCCGAAATTGAGTCATTCTCATAAAAAAAAAATTTATCTATGTTAAATGTGCATATTTAAAATTCTTGTAATCATATTTACCACATATTTTCAACTTCCAAGTTTCAATGTAAATATTTCAACGTTTTATGTGAATATAATTTTTTTCACCATAGAGGGTTAGATCCGACCCGTTCGTTTCTCCTACGGTAGCAATCCCTCTCAAGTCGGTATTGGGCGATAAATGGTACGTACCTGAGTAAGCGTGTGCCAGGTTCTTTAATCTGGCGGGAAATGATAAATGGTGCCTGATACTACCATTTGGTGAAGAGAGGTAGAGGATCAATTGCGGAAGAAAACGACTAATTCGTTAGTAAGCCGTTCGGATAGGACTCAACTGTAGGGTAGAAATCCAAGAGTTATCACAACTTAAAATCCAATATAATTCTTTTAAAAGAAAAAATTCACTAGAAAGTCTTTAAAAGCTACGAAACCTGTAATATGTATATGTGTGTCTGTGTGTAGAATATTTAGTAATTTTTTTTATGTACCCGCACGTACGTAACATATTTTATTAAAGATTAGATAAGAATTTTTAAAAAATAATAATAACTTTATTTAAGTGATTTTTATGTAAGTTTTGTTTGGATTACTTGAATTCCATTGCGAAAACAGTGCTCATGAAATTTATCGCATCTCCTAAATCTCTGTTGCGCCATCCAATTAGTATTTAACCAGGATCCTAAAATATTTGGATTTCCTCTTCAATCGTGAGAAAGTCATCGGTTCAAAGGTTAACAGCTTAAGTCAACCATGGACCTTCCAAATGAATAATGAAGATAAGGATTCAAGCCATGAAATATGAGAAATGAGGATCATACAGCAAACTTTTAATGCTCAATAAAGGAGCTACTAAATCAGGTGAAAACATAATTCATGCTGTAAGGAGATAGACTCAATTAATTTAGATCCCAGAAACATGATGTCATAACTAGGCTATTCAAAATGTTATCTACGTTAGATAGGAAGAGTGTATTTATTAAAAAAATGAAAGAAAAGTAAAAATAGTTTTTTCCTGAATATATAACAATTGATTTATGTTTTAACAATTTAATTTTAGTTGAATTAAGTCATTTTATTTTTTTATGCATGAGATATTTTATTTGTATTTTTCTTTCAAACTTTTAAGTGTTTGGTACATATGAGATGTCTTTTTATTAGATTATTTGTTATTATCTATTAATTTATATATACATAGCTTTTGGTTTTCTATATTTCTGCTTCTTTCACACTTTGATTTTGTCCAAGAATTTATTTTATATAACTTTAATTTATACGAAATATTTAGAATTTCATTAATGTACTTATTTTAATTTTGATTTTATATATTTCAATTTTTATTTTATACATATGTACTAAGCTATATAAAACTGAATATCGTGTTAAACATTATTACATTATATTCTTCAACCTTTAATTATTCAATCCTTTCCTCTCGTATAAGTCAACTTCCCATCCCCACAAGTATGCCTAATGTCCATAACTCCAGTCACGTTAATGCACAATCCCTTACTATCCACTACCATTTAATGGAAAAATCTAAAACCTAGCTTAAATCTTTTATTCGTTATTCCAATGTTTCCCTTCCCAATCACTCATTCTTACGTCATGATCGAGCTGATCGCACTGGAGGTAGTGTTGATTTGTATATCCACGACAGTCTCAAGGCCAAAATTCTATCTTAATCCCTATCTGCTGATTTTCCTCACCTAGAATATATGTTCATTGAAATTTCAACAATGTCCGCTCCTTGCTATATGGTCTTATCGTCTTTCCTTGTGTTCGCTTGACAATCTCTTCGAATCCTCCTGTTTCCAACTCGTCCCTTCATATTTCAATGTCATACATCCGGTGATTTTAGCGTTAGTATGCTCTATGAATCAAGTAATAAATTCTATCTTGCTAACTTGGTGTTTTTCCTCAATCTTCACCTATTTCCTTTTACACGTCAGACTCCTTTGTAAAAATCCTTTTTTCTTCCTAGCACGTATTACTTATAAATAGTTAAAAATCCAGAAGGGCTATATTTCCTTATAATATTCTACATCAGAAACATTAAGGACTAGAAATAGAGCCCTAGAATAACCTTAATGTGAATGGTAATAGTAAAAATTTGCTTACATAAGGTGAGTTAAATTTTCTTACACTAGTTATCTAGAATTATATATTTGGTATATAATATATATTCAGTGGTCGGAGTACAAAGGTATTAACCATTTATACTTAACACCAAGCAACTTTTTCTCTCTTATTAGTTCATCAAATTATTATGTTAGTTGCATTTATTACCTTCAAAAGAATAAATTGATTTAAGAATATAACATGAGTAATGGAGCTTGAAGGAGACCTTGTGAACTCTCAACTTCAGTGACCCAGAGCCAGTGAGCCCTGCTTCACTAAATGAAGTCTCTTGACCTTTCTTTATCACTGCTCGTCCTTCTTCTGTGATTTATAGATAAATTGATTTATTTAGTGCCTTACTGCGCCGTTCCCTTCAGGCGGTTGTAGGTTAAATCTATTTACTGGCTTGCAAAATTTTCTAAGCAAATAAGAAGGAAACAATGTTGAGTTGTCATTCTTGGATTGGGAAGAAAATAGTGTTTATCATACCATATTATGTGCAAGTTTTATTTTATGTTATTTAATATTTACTGATTACATATATGTGTTTACGTATTATTTAAAAAAGTATTATTATTTATTTATTTAGAATTGAAAGGAACATATCATATTAAGCGCACAAATGGACCATATAATTGTGCACTAAGTGTGATATGCTTAAATAAATTTATTTAGTTTGATGCCTACTTACTGATATTGATAAAAAAATGTTTACTATGAGGAAATTTATTTTGGAAACACTTTATATCACAAAATGTTTTAGTATATTATAAAGGATATGGCAAGGCATGCTGTAGAGAAGAACAATGAATGTTTTTGACTGTTTAATTGCCGAAATTTCGACCTAACTAAGTCTACATCAGGGCTAAACATATAATATAAAAAGATACAAAGAAACTTCAAGTCAGTCAAGTAAGTGTATATGAGTGATTTAAAAAATATATAAAGATGGAAGAACACAAACTATCAAAAACCTGAATAAAATATGAAGATCAAAGATAAAACAAAAATGATTAATTAAAATAATGAAGATAAGTGAACTGATATATAGCAGAAAATGTAGCAGACAAATCCCTTTATTGTCTGTTAAATAATGGATACTAATAAATTAATCATGTTAAATAAATAGTTCACTAATGCAGGTATGAAAGGTGCATAAATAAGGCATACGGAAATTGAGGAAAATTGAGGTAACAAGCAGACTGTCATACCTTTTATTTTAAACATAATATTTTAATTGAGGACCCTAAAATATTATGTTTAAGATAAAAGGTATGTTCCTTATTACATAAATTTTCGTATACCTCATCCCCCCTCTTATTTTTAACCCTTTGGAAAGTGGTTATTCAAGAATTTTCAGCTGTCAGTAGTTATTTCTAATTGGTAAATAGTTCTGATTCCGTTTGTGAAAAAATTCATAGTTATAATAACAATCATATGTGTTTAGAATATACACATGTAAATCATAATCGATGTATTTGTATGAACTAACTGCTTGTATACTCTTTCTTATTACCTCCTTCCTGGTCATTATTAACGTATGAGGGAGTTTTACCTACTGGTAACCAACCTATTCTAACTTGAATAGCGGGTAAAGTTTCATTTCTTGGGGCCTAATTCGAATCAGTACTGCTACTGCTACGAGGTTGTTAAGATAGAAACCTCCATCTCACTCGGCTACAAACGGCATCCTCTCTTATATCTAATACATATATATCTAAGTCATTAGAAAGCGAATAGTATTACATTCCAAAGATTGTGGTAATAAATCACAAGTAATAAATGACATCCTGATACCCCAGTATTTAGTAAACAAACTCAGTCAGAAAGTTTTAACTACCATTAATTCTGTTTTTAATTTCTAATTAAATATTGCAAAAAAAAAGAATAAAAAACTTATATTTATATAAACACTAGGAAACAAATTTCAGCATTAGGATAATCAAGAAACTGTGGAAGGAAGGATAGGTTATATCTCTAAGGCAGAAGTTATAATAAAGAACTGCAGATATCAAAGAAATGCAGTTGGGGTAACCCCATCCAACGATGCCATTCTAGGATCAGTGGCTACTAAAAATAATATAACAATTAGAGATGATCATGGGATACATTTCTTTTATAATTTATACCATTAATTTAATTTCATTTCAATTTTACTTCGTTTGATTAAATTACAATCCAGGTTTTACGGTGATTTTATATATATATATATATATATATATATATATATATATGTATATATGAGTAATTTTATATTTGTTTTAAATAATTTCTTATATTACACATATAAAAATAAATAAGTAATTTTAGCACTGATATAATTACGTTTTTTTTTTTCCTATGGTTTTAAAAATGTTCTTTTTAAAATAATCTCCAAATATTGATCATTTTATTGTTAATAGTATTATTAATTTTAGTTCAAATTTCATAAATTTTATTGTTACTATTAATAATCGGTAATAGTATATGGATAGATGGCAATGCTTGGTTAAAATGGCTAAAAGAGCTTGAAGAAAAATAATTAAATAATAAAAATAATATTTCCTTTCATAAAAATAATATATTGTGCAATGCTTTAATATAAATTTTAAATTAATAACAACATTATAACACTTTCTTTCATTGTGTTTGCTTTTTTGTCCCTAAAAACTAAAACAAATAATTTGTTAAAAATTGAAATAAAAATCAATATTTTTTATTATTATTTATTCATATTTTATGACCAAATGTGTTAAAAGTAATCATGAATATACCCTAACGTTAATTTACGCATTTATAAAAATGAAAATTACAGTAAATTACTTATGTTATAAGGAACCAACTATTTTTTTTAAACTGCGAAGATGGTCAGGGTTGAGGTCAAAAAAGAAAAAAAAGGTTTTTACTATTTAATGTTCTATTTTGTTCTTTCTTGATCGCAAACCATCTTCTTCATACCTTAAGTTATAAGATCAAACATTTTGTATATATGTATATATTTTTTTTTGTTTGGATATAAGTTATAGCCATATTTTTTTCTCTAAAAAAAGCTTATATCCGTGTTTAATGATACAGAATAGCATAATATAGCAAATAAAAACCAGTACTACAAAAATATTCTTTGTAATTTTTTTTTTCAACCTTCACTTTAAAAAAGTTAATAAAATTTTTTTCCTTCTTAAGTAATTATTTTTAAATATTTCTTAATATCTTCACTTACAAAAATAGGGAAGCTCTGTATATTACTGTGAAAGTGAAAGTAATTTTAATTTTAATTAGAAACAAATACATCACAATCGATGCAATTTTGCGATTTGAAAAGAGATGTCTTTGGAGTGAACAATTTGAAATATATATTTATAAGTTCATAACTCGTATCTCAGTTTTTAGTTCAATTTTTTATATCTAATTATAATATAATATTTTTGGTACGAGGAAAAATAAATAAGCATATGCCAATTAAAATAAGGAAAAGGGTCATGGTTAACAAATAACATACAATTTTATTAAAATGTTTATAAATTTTATTACGTTTTCTATTTCAAATTTTACACTTAATAATAAATGCATGCTGAAAATAACACATTTTTTTCTACTATTATGGATGAATGTGCCCTTAGTCAAAGACAATTTTATATTTAATTTATGAACTAGTTAATATGAATTGTGAAAGGTTCGTTACACGTACCTAATTTAAATATTTTGTACCTCTAACTTTATCAATGTTGGTATTAACATTGCATTAGAACAGAATTGACTTTCTTTGATTCGTTTCATATTAAATGCAAATGAAAAGATTGTGTCAACACTCATAAAACTACTTTAATATACATTAATCTAAATATGAATATAACTTGTCTTAAATATTAATTCTATATAAATTAAAACAAAATTTATCGTATAATTACAAATTTACATTAACGTTATGCCAGTAACTAGTAATTCCTTTTTAAGCACTATGTTATTCCCAATGAAACCTAAAATTTATAAAAATTTCAGCTGCATAATATACTTTGAGCAATGAAAATAAATACAAAGGTTTATAACTTTTTTTTGTATAGAGATTTGTTTATTTTAACTCCGGTTCTAGACTGAAGAACAATAACTAATAAAATTATATCTTGAAAAAAAACATTTATTGTTCAGTTAATATACAAGAATCTGTATAATTTGAGGAAAAAACAAAAATAATAAATAAGTTCATTATACATAAAGAAAGAAAAATACAAGGAATAATCAGCTAATAAAATTTTCAATAATGTTTAATTCTCATGGAGGTAGTGATGAAAAGAATAAAAAAAATAAAACTGAAAACGGTCTTATGAAGCAATAGTGTGAAAGGTAGCTTTTGATTGGTTGGTCTTACTGAAGAGGCCTGTATAAATATAGAATGAGTAGTACGGAGGGGATCATTTGACTACTTGATGAAGATAGTAATAGATCATTACGTCTCCTCTTAACTCCCTTGGTATCCTTACAATTGATAAAAAGTAATATGTTTTTCAAAGATTTAATCGTGTTTTTTGAATGTCTTTAGTCATAGTTAGTGTTAATAAACAATTTATAGATATATTTATAATGATCATGTATCAAAATTTTAAAGTAATGATAATCACTCATTGTTTAATAAAACCAACAAAAGTTTCTCGATTTCGGTCGCAAACAAATTTCTTTCTAATTCGACATTCACTAGGGTACGACGTACTTGAAGTTGTAGACGGTGTCGGTGAGTGATGAAGGAAGATGGTCCCCGGATGCCCTGAATCCTCCTTGGTCGGCGACATAGTTGACCCGGATAATTCTTCCGTCAGGTCCTGGGTAGGAGTAACTGCCCTTCACGGAGGCTACCAACTGGCCATCAGCAGATGGTTCCATAACCGAAGATTCCTCTCTAGTCAGTCCGTCAGCGGTCTCATACCTGTTTAGGACATCACAAAAATTTTGTTATTACTTACAGAAATTTTCCTAAAGTTTACTATACTAACTAACTAAAGCTAGTATTTATAATAGAATAACTAAATTAACTAACACTATAATAAATATTGTTTATATCACTTGAGGTCTGCTTTTAAGAGAATAACTCTTTACTTTAACTGAATAAAGTTTTATCTTGTTACATCCTAGGAGCCATTAAATTATTGAAAGGAATCAGAACAACATTACATTTAAAAAGGCAGAAAATTAAACACGGAAAATTGTAAAGCGCCTTACATTTTCAAAATAAAATAAAAAATAGACCATAATCACTTTATTATTGTACATCAGATGAATATAGCAATTATTATGGTAATATTTACGGTAGTTATTCGTAATTACCATGATCAAGATAACGAAACTTGGTTTGTAGCATATAGTATTTGCCTTTTTAAATTCGATATCACGCAAATATGAGACTGTGTCGCTGTTACTACATTTTTATTAGGTACGTTTTAAGGTATATTTCGTAAGCATAATTGGTATATTTTTATTTATACATTGTTCATCAATAAATAATAATAAATTTTGTATTAATATTGAGTTTGTATTGATTACTACCCATGGGAACATTTTTAATTATTAAGTACAATAGAGTTAAAGTGGTTATAAAAAAATATTGTGTACAGTACACAATGTATAGAATAGAGGTTATTTCACTAAATTCCTTCCTTCAATATTTATCCTTGTCGAACAGATCCACTAAATAGGACCAGAAAACAACAGGGAATAATCCTACAAGACTGAAAATGTTGGAAACTGATCGTCGATTCTGACTATTATAAAACTTTAAAAAAATAGATCCATCTCTCATATCCATCCCAACAGCATTTGAATTATCCCTTACATTCCAACACCCATGCAATAATCCTCAATGCTCCTTACTTTATTACCAATAAAATCATCCATAATTACCTCAATGATTTAGCCAGAACCAAACAACAATTCTCCCTGAATGAAATACCTAACCGTGGGGTTAGGGTGGCCACGCGTTTCTAGGCTTGCTTACCTTTCCATACTCAGGTATAGAAGGATTATCAGAAATTATCTGAGTTAAGCCAGTGTGTAGACTATCTGCAAGTCTGTGTCATATTGGAGTATGAATCACACACTAATATAAAAGCGCCTGAAATTTAAAACACGGCGTGAAACCTCCTTCTCCCGCCTTCCGTTCTAGCCTTTCTTATCTGTCTTTCCAAACAGACAATTATAGCGAGTTGGTTGGACATTTCACGATCTGACAAGTGAAGATTATAACACAAAAAAGGCAATCCTTCTCGGCCGGACCCGCCCCTCCAAGACTCCCACGGAGTGACGGTCCAATATCACTTTTGAAACATTAGCTTAAGATGGGAAGAGGAGACTTAAGATAGTTAAATCAAGCAATATTTAAAAAGCGCCTGAAATTAGAAAACTAAGTTCATGGTGTTTTTTAACATTCTCCTTTTCCCGTTTTAAAGCCAACATTATAAAAGTGATATAGGAGAGTCGCTCCCTAGGAGTCCCTAAGTCCGGCCGGGAAAAATTGCCTTTTTTGTGTTATATTCTTCACTCGTGAAATGTGGTACATCGACCAATCTACTTGCTACAAGTGTCTGTTTGGAAAGTCTGATAAGTAAGGCTACAAGATAGGGCAGGAGTGGAGGATTTCACGCCGTTTACAATTGAAGGTCTATTTAAATATTTAACTATCCTAAAGTATCCTCTTCCTGTTTTAAGCAAATATTTCTAAAGTGATGTAGGATCATCGCTCCCTGGGAATCTTAGAGGGAAGAAGGAAATGATTGCTTATGGGAAGGAATTTTTAGTTGATACCGTTATAAATTTCAATAAACAAAAAGTATTGATAAATTAACTTCTAGACATTGTATGGGATACAGAGGGGAATCGAGACTTTTAAGGGATCCCAATAAGAAAAAGAAAATAGAATGACAAGGAGAAGATGGTTGGGGGTGCGGTCAAAATAAAAGACAAATAAGTTGGTGTAACCTATTCTTGTTCTGTTCTTAGCCCTGAAGAAGGCTAGAAACTCTAGCCGAAACGTTGGGACAATTAAATAGGTTACACCAACTTATTTGTCTTTCATTTTGACCGCACCACCAACCATCTTCTCCTCGTACGTCATCCACTGTCAACTATCTCTCATAATTAAGAAAATAGAATATTAAGGTTGATATGAATAAAGATAATCGATAATTTGATGATATAACATAACCGTTCTGTAACGGTGTAATTTTGTATTAGATGGTTGAACTTTTTAGTATTCTGCTAAACTCGCTAACCGCTCAAACCCCCTAGTTTCTAACCTTGCATCCTCTTTCATTCCTGACAATCCTCGGAGGCGCCTGAAAAGAAGATGGCCACGAGACCAGCTAATGTAAAATGTCATTAGAGTGCTACCAATGGATAGTTGCACTACACGCCTTTAACACCCCATTTTAACTAAGAACATATTTACTAAATGTATTATGTAATATAGAGCTGTAAATTTCAATAAAGTTACTTTTTTTAAAAAAGTATTTGCTGATATATTTTGTGTATGGTGACTTAGTTGCAAAATAATGAATGGCTTGAGTTTCCACTATTTTTAAGTATTTTATTTTTAATATAATTGTTTTAAATACACATAAATGGTGTTTATGATGTTTTACTTTTTCGTGTTTAATTATTTTTCTGGTTCATAAAAAGGTTAATGAGACCTGAATAAATAATTAATATTTCACATTAATAAGTAGATCCTAATAAAAATAATAATGATAGCTATCAATTTGATTGATCACGATTTTTTTATAATATCAGAAGATAGAATTATAGAAAGTAATATTTTTAGCTATTCTAACATTCACTATTTCGCCAATGTTCAGACAAAACCTGTTTCAACCACAAGATGCAACGCGGTTTTATAGGTTGTTAATCTGATTAAAGGTTTCGCAACCTGATTGCGAGATGATAACCAACCAACAACTAAATCACTTAATATTTAACACTTTGAAGTCCATTTTCATTGAACTGATCTTCAGTTATTGATTTTTTTTTTGTTGTTGATGGTGAGCCAAAAAGTTAAACAAAGAATTGCCTCTCTTTTACCGGAAAAATGAAGAGTAATCTCTCATCCTGTATCATTCCAGTTATTTCATTAGAATGTAAATGCTTTTGAATATATTTCTTTACAATTAGTATTCAGTAGATATTTCAATTAGTTTAGGCAATAACAAAACTTCTCAATTTAACTACATAGGCAATATCATTTGGTAAAAAGTAAGAGTTATAAATGAAAAACATATCCGCATCACTTTGAAATAAAACCACAAGAAACCACCTTTAGTTCAACAAATCATTAAAAGCAGAAATTGATGGCTGGTTTTCCCCTAAAAGTATTATTGTATTCAATGAAGTATTCAAAGGTATCGCTAATCGTTATGAAGCCCTTCATATGCAAATATGTTTTATTTTTGTCATTACTCCATTTACAGCCTAAGTAAAAAAATTATTATTCACAATTCATCATACCTAATTATTCTTTGAAACGAGTTCTAAAAAAAACAAAACAACAACATGGAAATAAGAGAAATGTTACATCTCCTATCTTTGTCATCCACAAAATTATCTTATAAAGAGATTTTTATAACTTATACTTAAAAAAGATGGGGTGATGTCGAATCTAGTAACTATTTCTCATTCCACTTTATATTTTAAACTCTTTTTTGTCACCAACATATACCTATATCATAGATCTCCTCACTCTTCGTTCATCCATCCACTCATTAAACACCAGATCCCATCCGAATGATTTATATATGCCCTTCTATAGAACCTCCTTCTTTAGCAAATCCTTCGTCATACGTGCAACCTCCCTCTGGAATTCTCTTCCCATCTCCATTCGCCAGTCCTCATCCATTCTCTCCTTTAAACAACACCTATTCCTTCATTTATTGAAAAACCAAACCTCCACATCTTTGTAATCAAATAAATAGGCAGTTATTGATTAACATTATAAACAGTAGTAAAGCCAATATACCAATGTAATTTCATTCTACTATCTGAAAATTTGTAAACGCTCGCCAGATAAAAATCTCACTATATGAACCTTGTAATTATTCTTAGGGGACATATGTCCCAGAATAAAGTTATTTTTTCATTTCATTTCATTTCAACATACATTTCCTATGAGAAAAATGTTGGTCATATTTCTTCAGGATGTCTTCGGTTATGAATCTTATAAAAGATATTTTTATTTCTATTGGCCATAGACCTTGTACAAGCCGCGTCCAGCAGCTTCCTTCACCTGTGTCTACTTAGCCGATGGCTTTCCAGTTTATTACACGGTGTTCAGTCGCGTCGTTCTTGATACAGTCCACCGACTTAGGTTTTGTCTTACCTTTTGGTCTGATACTTATGACAATGTTCATGACTGAGAAAAGAGGATCCTGTTGGGTGGTATCTTGCTGTATATTTCGCCCACTATAACCTCTTAGCTTTCATATAAGCGCGACTGATTGTTGCGCCTCTAATATTAATTCATTGTTTGTCTTTCTTCTCCAGATTCCTAATTCCTTGTCGCACTCTGGTAACATTTGACGTCCTGTTTGATAATTTTGACGCTGGTATATTTGGTATTTCCTTGTTTTCTTCATAACTATATTTGTTTTGGGAATAAGTTTAATATGTAGTTTTACTTTATTACGAATATAATCTTATATTGAAAAATTTTTAGGGTAAGTACATAATCGAGAGAGGCATAAATGACGACTTTCTCTAATTTTTTTCGTAATCTACTATCTTTATTTATTTGAAGCAAACAAGATGGATATTTAGTATATATAATTCTGTTTACAGTTATTTTCTAACGTTTTGGGAGTTTAGCATTAGGCTAATTTTAAAATTTTAAATTCTTAGAACCCTGATAAGTAATGGATAAAAATTTGGTTGCATTTAAGAAGGAAAGTTTACTTCTACATGTAACATATAACATGGACTTTAAATTGGTCTGCTCACAATCCTATACTTATAACATTTATCTATCTATATATTTATGTTAAATCTTTTTACAATAAAAAAATATAAATACCCCATACTATGTTAGAGGCTATAGTCATGTCACATGTGTTGATACTGAAGTCGGTGGTGATAGTATG
Organism: Halyomorpha halys; assembly: GCF_000696795.3. NCBI lineage: Eukaryota > Metazoa > Arthropoda > Insecta > Hemiptera > Pentatomidae > Halyomorpha > Halyomorpha halys. The sequence continues at coordinate 67,409 of NW_027113749.1, read as the reverse complement.
AGATAAGGGTTATAAATTCTTATAGTTATAACTTGAATGATACTAAAGTTAGTACTTTAACGTCTCGTACTTTAAAGTCTAACAGTATGTCAATAAGAATTATTCAGAATAAAAATAGATAGATTGATTCTGAAGAAGCCTGAATTGTTAGTTATAATTTATATCACTTTGAGCTTCATCTTGTTATTGAAAAGTACTTTCATGATTAAGCATGTTTATCGTATCCATATTCAGTCACTTATGAATAATATTCTGCAAGGATCAATGATAACAATTATTTTTGCAATTAAATTCTTGAAATTGTACCAAAAGCAGCCTTAACCCTTTGCATTGGTCCGAAATGACATATCAAAGCATCTTGGAGAAAAAAGTTGAATATTAATGTCAATGTTGCAAAAATAATAGAAATTATTTTTTGCTTCCAGAAATAAAATGTGTCATGATTATTTTATAATTCTTGATCCAAGAAAGATGAATAATATTCTGCAAGGATCAATGATAACAATTATTTTTCCAATTAAATTCTTTAAATTGTACCAAAAGCAGTCTTAACGCTTTCTTTGCATTGGTCCGAAATGACATATCAAAGCATCTTGGAGAAAAAAGTTGAATATTAATGATAATGTTGCAAAAATAATATAAATTATTTTTTGCTTCCAGAAATAAGATCTGTTATGATTATTTTATAATTCCTGATCCAAGAAAAGATGAACACTATCACCAAAAGGGTAAATGGTCTAGTTAATTAAAAAACATACACATACTAGTGAAATTCCTTAAAATCTAGCGAATTTACAATCCAATTTATTTATAAGACACAGACATGTATAGAATGTTATGACATGTATAAGGCAGAACAAACGAAATTACAGAGTTATAAAAATTAAAAGAAAAAAAATCCCCTAATATTAATCGATGGGATGTTTAATAGGTACTTTCACTTAATCCATTATTTGGTATTATAAATTTCCACATTTACTTTATCCATTCATATTTCATGTACTATGAAACATTTTAACTTCGAGTACATGAATATTCAATCTGTACATAAAAGTCAAAACAATACATTTTAAAGTGGTAAACAAATGAATAATACCTCCACCACTATAAAGTGTTCATTATGAAAAATTAAATGATATTTAATAATGTAAGAATGATTATCCACTGTGTAGTTATATAGTGAAATGCAAAAAAAAAAAATAATACTAGAAGCGATAGAGAGCCACCTTCTTCAAAAGAATAATGCCATAGTAAACGCAAACCCGCAGTACTTACCGTTAAAGCAGAAAGTTGAAAATCAGGAGTTATTTGAATACACAGTGGAACCTCACTTAACATCTCTGGACTCTTCCCTGTAACTGCTTTCTTTATTTTTTCCACTCTTCATTGTTACTAGTTGTTTATACTTTATTTTTATATATTTTTTGTAGAGCCCTCTCTGGTATTAAGCTTAGTATTTATTGTATTTAATCTATATGTAGTAGGGGCTTTATTAGTAAAGCTTCTACACCCTATTTCTTTGTTTTCATTTATCTCAGAAGACCATTTACGGTACTGTTAACTTTAATTGTTTTCGAAAACTTTGCGATTTGTGTATTAAAAAAGTGGAGATTACAAGAATTATTTATATTCCTTGATCTCTAAAATTCTAATAAAAGTGTTGAAAAAATTTAAATATTTAAAAAAAAAAGTTAATAAATTAAATTTATGGAAGGAATATGTGGCTTAGTTAATTCAATAAGGCGTCACAATTGGGAATGAATTCAAACTTATCAACTAGTACTCTAAATTATAATAAATAAATTTTAAGTACTGAATATTTGTTCAGGAAACCTCCTCCCAGAGCGAATTCAATTGAATAGTGTTAAAGTATTACAGGCGATGTACTATTCTCTGTAAGTAGATTGAAGAAATAAGTGCCTAGCGCCATTGCTTTTAAGAAGTGTTTTTTTCTACTATTAAATTTATCATATCTGCCCTTATGGAGTAGAAAACCTTCAGGGAGTTGCAGGCCCATTGTAGGGCAACTAGGATAAAACCATCATGATGAATGTCAATCATGCATCATCCAGTTTAAAAAAGGTACCTTCACCACCATAAAAAGAAATAAACTCAATAAAACTAAATTGAACTAACCCCTATTGCAAACATTTTTTGACTATGTTTTATACAATCAGCTGTGTGTAATTTAACCAAGAATAGAAGCTTACACTCCTATTCCATTATGTTTCATTTATTTTACAATCCATCAAATTCAGTCCACTAAGCAAAATCCCAGAATCAGTAAATTAAAAAAAAACAGTTACTACATATTTTGATCACCCCATACTGCAGTAATTGAACAATATGAATTTTAAAGGTTGAGTGCATTTCCAATGCACTTCAATTAATCGACTTTATATCTTATTAATTATCTTTTTTTAATTTAATTACATTATAAAGTAAGCACAAAATATATATTTCTTAACACTAAATAATAAAATTATTAAGTGCTACTTTCAGTGATGGGTCAGGTTGCAATGCGTCTACTCCACATTCTTCACACATGAGATAAACGTAAGTTATAGGTTCCAATAAGAATCATATCTTATCATTATCATCATATCCAATATGTTCTAACAAGAATCATAATTTATTTTTCACCTCAATCAATATAAATATCTTAAAACAAATTTTTTTAACTAGTTATACTAATGTATGAAGAAGAATATCGGGTTACTATTCAAGCAATCGTGATAACATTATCTGATTAAATTTTAGTCCAAAAATTAATGCTGTATAGTTCGCATACAAAATTCATTATCTACACAAGTCCGAAATTCAACATACATATGTGTTTATAGCACTAAATGTTATATCAAATTAGATACTTAGTTGTGGAATACTTTAGGTTATGTGTACATTAAGAAATAAACAAAGTAACGTGTTACTTTGCAAGACTACCAAATTTACAAACTGTTTTGTTGAAGATCACTGCATGAATATTGAAAAACTGTATGGTTATTTCTAAATGCATTAGAAATCAATAGTTAGTCAAAGTCTATAAATAGTTATAACTTTTTTTTTATATCGCATGAATGATTAGCAGGCTGCTTACTCATTTCCGGGGGAGTTTACAGTTACTTGTATTGTATTATTTTAGAGCAATAAAATCTTTCTCACAATTGCACAAGGAATTTTTAATTTCAGTCATGAATTCTCGTGTATTCAAGAAATAGAGTTGCCTTCCAGATTTTATTTTTTTTTTTTTTTTTTTAATAATTTATTTATTGATATTTACAACTGTATACACATATATACAACAAGTAAATTTGCTGTAGGTGACATAGTGACATGATAAAAACATGTGGAGAATCTACCCATTGATAGAACTCCAAAAACATTTCTAGAGGAGAAGATCTCGAGGCCATCTTCTTTTCAGACGCCTAGGAGGATTATTAGGTAATGAAGGAGAAGCCAGGTTAGAAACAAGTGGATTTGGGTGGTTGAGAAGTTTATTATGGAAGGAACGGTATCTGGTTCTGGCCAAATCGGCAACATATGGAATATTGAGGTCCTGATGGATGACTTGATTTGTGACAAAGTAAGGAGCATTAAGGATTTTACGAAGGATTTTGGACTGTAAGGATTGGATTCTGGAGGAATTTGATGGTTTAGTGGAGCCCCAAAGCTCAACTCCGTATGTCCAGATAGGCCTTATAATAGTCATGTAGATCAGTCTTTTGTAATGGATTGGCAATTTAGACCGTTTGTCTAGTAAATGTTGCAATAGTCGGAATCTACGAGCAGTTTCTTGTCTTTTGAGTCTTGTATGAGGATTCCATGTCAGTCGTTTGTCGAGATGTAGTAGATTTTATTTAAAATTCAATTTTTACTTTTTTTAAATTACCACGATTTAAGGATTGGATAAATTAAATCATGAACGATGTAGAAAGTATTGGTAAAAATATTCTTCAAAATAATAATCCCGATTTTTCCTAACATGTCAATTAGTCTTTAATTTATTCATGTCTTTGACTGCTACTGTTAATTTCATTAATAAAATTATATGCAAATAGAGTGTTTTAAGGTCTTTAGCAATACTTAGTGTGGTTTAAATAGACCTCAGAAGCAACAAAAAATTTAGATGAATATGGCCTGACACTATAAAAATTGAAAAAAAAATATGTATTTAATTTGTTAGGCATTACGATTTTCATTGGAAAAAGGAAGCAATAGCATCAAAAATATTGATGTTGTGTAATTCTAAGGTATAGCATTGTAAAAAGGCAATTTGTTCTTTAAAAACAAGTAGAGTTTATCTTTGGTTAATATATTTAAAGAGCGGCTACACAACCCAAAGATTTGATTTTCGGTAAATCGTTAATTTTCACTGCTACGAACCAGCACCATGAAGCTGCTACCAGAAAAACCAAGCATACAAAGCCATGGTTAATAAAGCCACAAGGAGAAACGCTGATGAATATCGATCGAGGAGACGCGAAGATAAAAGTTCGCATCGCATAAGGTAGAGGAAGTGGGAACATGAACATTTTTCGGAAATAAGGAATTGGTTCATTTTTTGGAAGCGCATGGTTCAGATCGGTGGAGAGTGCTCGGAGGAATTCCCCTCAATTAAGGGATTACGTTAGGGAGATGTCTTAGCATGCCTTCTCTTTGATCTTGCACTTGAGAAGGCAGTGGGAGATCCTGGGATACAGACCAATGGTAACAAATTTAATAGATCTGTACAGCTCCTTGCGTATGCGGATGATATAGACATCCAGGACGTTTCTTCAATGTTGTATCGGACGCTTTCCTTGCTCTAGTGGGTCCTGCGAGAAGATTTGGCTTGGAAGTCAAAAAATAAAATATTTGGTTATGGGAGAGGTGTCTAGTCCCGGAGAGGAGGTGACTTTTTGGGGAATCCCAATTCGAGAAGACTATTATTTTTGTATATATTGGCTCATTGGTAACCCAAGGCAACGCACCTGAACAAGAGATTCGGCGTAGGATCATAGCAGGAAATCGGAGCTATTTATCTATAGGAAGGCAGTTCTGGAGTAGAACTCTTTTCAGAAAATCGAAACTTTGTCTTTATAAGACGATAGTGCGCCTACTTGGACTACCTCCCGGGCTTGTAAACAGGAACTACTAGTCTTTGAAAGAAGAATCCTCAAATGTTTATACGATGGTGTTTGGAATTTGAGGAGGAGTGTGGAAAAATCAGGAGCTGTACTCTATGTTTAATGAGTCTGATATAGTTCGAGAGCTAAAAAACTGCAGGACTGAGATGGGCAGGACACGTCGTTAGAATGGGCAATGAGGATCCACCAAGACAATTACTGATCAAGCCACTCCGTGAAACCAGGGGAAGAGGAAGACCAAAGCTGCGATGGACTGATGGTGTTACCGCTGCTGCAAAAAATATGCTGGGGCTTCGAAATTGGATGGCGGCTGCAAGGGACCGAGACAATTGGCGGAAGCTGTTGGAGGAGGCTAGGATTCGACACCGGATCGTTAATTTTCACAATTTTTTTCTGTCTCCTACTGTACTAAACATTTTCGACTTTTAGAATAACTTATCAATAAATGGCAATTATTTTTTTAATCATTTATTTATTGTTATTTACAACTGTATAACATATATACAAAAAGTAAATTTTCTGTAGATGAGATAGTGACATGATACAAACATGTGGACAATCTTCCCATTGATAGAACTCCAATAACATTTCTAGAGGAGAAGATCCTGAGGCCATCTTCTTTTCAGACGCCTAGGAGAATTATTAGGTACTGAAGGAGAGACCAGGTTAGAAACAAGTGGATTGGGTGGTTGGGAAGTTTTCCATGGAAGGAATGGTATCTGGTTTTGGCCAAATCGGCAACATATGGGACATGGAGGTCATGATGAATGACTTGATTTGTGACAAAGTAAGGAGCATTAAGGAGTTTATGAAGGATTTTCGACTGTAAGGATTGGATTCGGGAGGAATTTGGTGTTTTAGTGGAGCCCCAAAGCTCAACTCCGTATTTCCAGATAGGCTTTATAATAGTCATGTGGATCAGTCTTTTGTATTGGATTGGTAATTTAGACCGTTTGTCTTGTAAATGTTGTAATAGTCGAAATCGACGAGCAGTTTCCTGTCTTTTGAGTCTTGTATGAGGATTCCATGTCAGTCGTTTGTCGAGATGTAGTCCTAAGTAACAGATCTGTTCGACAGAAATAAGTGGGGTATTATTAAAGGATACTGTTGGGCAAGATGTCATTGGTTTACGACGAAGGGTAAATGTGATTTATTGGAATTAATTTTAATCTTCCAATTTTGGCGCTATTCTTCAATCAAGGATCATTGTTCACTGACAATAGACTGTATCATCGGTATACGTGGTGAGGATAGTGTTAGGATGAGTTAGAATGTCAGCTGTGAAAATTGTATAAAGGATAGGACCAAGGATACTACCCTGACGTACACCAGCAGTCTGACGGAATAGGGATGAATAAGCGCCGTTGTAATTTACTTGAAATAATCTGTCGGAGAGATATGAACGGATAATGAGGAAGTATGTTGGGGGTAAGAATTTACGGATCTTGTATAGCAGTCCTGGGTGCCAGACTCGATCAAAAGCCTGTTCTACATCAAGAAAGACTCCCGAGCAGTACATTCCGCGCTCCAATGAAGACGAGGCTACATCATTCACACGATGGCATTGCTGGATAGTGGAGTGAGATGTTCGGAATCCAAACTGGTGATCTAGGATTAAGCGGTTGGAATCAAGGATGGGATACAGGCGTTTCAATATGAGTTTCTCAAGGATTTTGTCCATGATAGGTGACAGAGAGATAGGACGGTATTCTGGCGGCTTTTGAAGTTTGGGAATCATTTTGATTATGGATAATTTCCAAGGGATAGGAAAATGTGGAAGAGAATATGGGATGTAATTAGGTCATAACCGGGAGCTTTGCGGGAATGTAACTTCTGAATGATGTTGGATATCTCTGAAGGATGAAATGATTTAAGAGGAAGGTTCATTTGAAGTAGAGTATTCAATTCTTCTTTAATATATTCGATATGAGTTGGATTAAGGATGTCAGGGTGTGGCTCAAATGTTTTAGCAATGTGCTGACCGAATACCTGAGGTTTTTTATCGTCCGATTTCGTCCATGTTTGTGATTCAGTAAGAAGAGGGTCATTAAAATTTTTGAAGTTAAGAAACTTCTTAGTGGCCATCCATAAAGATTTGTCAGTAGTTGTGAGGTTTTGAGCAATTAAATTAGACCTCAAAAACTACAAAGAAGTCGATATTGTTTGAAGTTGTCATGGTTTCCATACTTTCCACAGAAACGATGAAAATTCCATCTCATTTTAGTTCGATATGGTTTTTTTGAATCAGAAGCAATGATTAAAAACTATTTAAGTCAAGTAATTCTAAGGTGCTAAAAAAAATGTAAAATAATTTTATTCATTGTTATGAATATTTTTTTCTTCATTCATTAGTCTTTCAAGTGACTAAATAGGGCAAAGTTCAGTTTTTCGTAGAATTCTATACTATTCGTGAATACTTTCAGCAACCCCCTACTGGACTATATGTTTTCCATTTAAACGAAGACCCCCTCGTTCGACCATGTTTAATTCCATAGTAATTAAGTTTAATTCTGCTACAGAAGAACGTTAAATTTGACTCTAGTTTTGTAAGGAAAATATGTAATGTGAAATTTCGTTTTCTTAAAATTTCATTGTTTTCAGCCAAAATAATTGCTAATCTAGATTTGTATAAAATGTGTAAAATAAATTATTCAATATTGGTGTAACTAATGGGATTCTCTTTTATAAAAAACAAATTTATTAGTATGAAAGTCGTGCATGGAACGATATAAAATATCTCGTAATTTTAACAATAATTAATATTTCACTATAATTTTTATTATCTTTAGTTGATTTATTAATTTCATTATTTTTAAAGAGATAAATTTACTTAAAATAATACTTGATATTTCCGGTGTTGAAATAATAAATGTTACTATAGTGCAACGCTCTCATAATAATAAACTTTTTTTTACAAACACATTTTTTTTTTTAAGCAGAATTTAATTTTTATATCCTCACAACAAAATTTATTTTACATATGCCTTATTCATTAGTTTATTTTAGTAATTTGTACTTGTTTTCGCTGAAAATACTGTTACTTTAAGTAGACGGAATATAGGATCACATAAATAATTTTGTTACAAAACTAATATGGACTTAAACCTTGCAAACAAGTAGGTTTTTCTAAATTTGTAAAATCTTTAGTACAATTGGGAGTTGATAAAAAGATTCTGGAATAGTTAAGATTTAATGAAAATCAAAACATATCTAGCGATATGTAGCCACTCTTCAAATTTTTTATCTAACAAACATAAATACCTATCGTTTTGAAGAAAATGTATATCTCATTTACCATGCTAAAATTTATAATCTTTTTATAGTTGGTGCTATGTTGTGGCATGAAAAAAAAAACATATATCTTTTGCTTTTAAATAGGTTAATCGGATAGTTATCTTTATAAAATTGTTTTTTGCTTTTGTGGTCTACTTTAACTTCCTTTAAAATGGCTAAAGAGTTAATGAACTCTGTATTTTTAAGCTTTAAATAATTGAAAAATTTATTGGGGAAGCTTTTTTTTTGCAATATTTTTTTTCTTGAAGTAGGTGGAAGTTGAAGAAAATCCTTCAGAACTGATGGTTCAACACTTTTTTTTTACTGGATTACACTTTAAATTACTGGAAATAGACCTGCTGATGGATTGATTTTTGATAAAAATATATTTTACATGTGCCCCTTTCAACATAGCAGTCAATGTTCTGCATTTCTTTCAAGTGTTGCAAATGTGCCTAACTAAAACGTGAAGGCGTTATTAGAATTAAGATTCAGACGATCATTACATCCAAAGGCCAACAAAATCATTCTCATAATATGAGTAAATGATCATGAGAATTCTATAGAAATAGTGAACCATAGTGTAACTTTGTATTTAATTTCATATAAGGATCTCTCGGTCTTACTTCACTACATCATACTAGGAGTGTGTACCACTGTCTCATTTGCGTCAAACCATGCCTTTTTCTGTTGATCAACTCATTCATTTGTTATTGGCAATATTTAATTATATGGGGGCAGATAATGAATTAGAAACAGAAGAAATGAAAAGTAAGAATTAGAAGAACAAGTAAATATTGGAGTATAATCATTAACTTATATACCAACTTGTAACTATAACTGCCATCAGGAGTCATGGAGTTTGAATATTGTAGGACAGGAAGGGAGTGAACCGCCTGCTGCTGAGCCACATGCTGCTCCTCCCTGATCCCCTGCTGCTGTGCCTGGACCACCTCCTGGACTTGAAGACCCTGCTGCTGCTCTTGGACCTCCTGCCCCGTGGCCGCTTCAACGACATGAGCCTCGTGACCCACCTCTGGTGCCGGCTGCTGTAGGGCCTGTGCAACCGGAGGACCTGGCTGCTGTTGCTCCTTGCTGTCCGGCTCGGCCCTCGACTGGACTACCGCATCCTGCCTCCCCGTGAACAGCGGCCTGTACACTCCAGGGCTTAGGTAAAACTCTTGGTACAGAGGGAGGCGCTGGTAGTCCACGATATAGTGACCACGTTGACTAGCGGCAGCCGAGGCAATTAGTAAAAGCTGTGGAGCAAAAGGTTACAGAATTAGAATTTCAACTTTTATGATCCTACCATTGCTAAACCTGCCAGTCCCCGCTAACTGTCCAACATATAATAGAGGAATGTGCATTGCTACAGTTTTTTATAAAAAAATTAAATATCGCGTTGCAGAGTGGTGGCACTGCAGGACTCTATTAATTCGATTGATAAAGCTATTGAAGGAAAATTAATTATTCACAAAGATATAAGAATTTAAATAAATCATAGTACATAAAAGAAATCTAACTTAAATAGAAATACATATCAAATCAGATTACAAATGCTAATATAACAGTAAATTATAAGATGTATAAAGGAAAGGAGAGCAGGAGATTGATTTAAGTTAATATGAAAAGTTGTGTTATAAACTACTTGCATTATTAACCCGCAGCTCCAAATATCAAGAGACAAAAAAAAAAACTGAAAAAGAAGAAGAGCAAATTGATAGAAATTTATAATGGGCGTAATAACCAAGTTGTTGGTGACCCAGAATTTCACAATCAGAATTTCTTTTAGTTTTTCACAACCTATTTATTCGCTTCAATTACGAAAAAACCTATGACATGTTACATGACCTAGTACATGTTAAATGATTCTTGAGTTCAGTAGATGTTAAAATGAGGAAGTACGGTTTTTCGAACAACAAATTTCTGGTCAAATCATGTACAACGGCAAAGGTGTTTTCCGTGAACTATTGAAGGATAGTCGCTTTATAAAAGCTTAGCGACAGGTATAACTGAATGAAACAATTCCATGTCATAATTCGCATTTAAGGGTTTTTATGGGTCCGAAAACGTAATGCCAATTATATCTCTCCCTAAAAAATATTGTATCTCAGTTAGTTAGATGAATCGGCCGAAATTATTTCAATTATTACCATAGCATAGCAAAGCAATAATATATTCCAAAAGAAAACTTTTCAATCTACTGAACTGGTAAGTAACTTATTTAATACGATTGGTGTTTAGTTTGTATGTGATACGAAAAGAAATAAATTGATTGGTATTTATATTGTAACACAAAAGAACCTGTTCATTGGACGTGTTTTTTCGATCTAGTACTACTCTAAAAAGTTTAATTGGAATATGTGTTCCACGACCGTAAAAAAATAATACAATTTATGAAAAATGAAACAAACCCACACTTTGGGAAAATTACACCTCCAGGAATACTTCAGCAACCGTAAAGTTTATTCGAAATTAATATTTTAGTTAGTTTTATACATATATATATATAAAGTGAGAACCATCAATTCATAAGAATGCAAGAAGAATAAAAGGAAAAGAAGATGGTAATGTAAAATAGGGCATCTTAAAATTAAAATATGCATAAAAAAATCATTTTCAGGCAATAAATTTATTACATAAGAAACGAGAAGATGAAAAATAAAATATATTTTGTATTTATAAGTAATGGCTCATCACATATTTTCCAATTTTATTTAATCGTTTAATGTTAATTAACTTCTGGAAAATACAAATAAGCTTTGTTGTTTAAAATAAGTTGAAGATTTTTAGAGTATCATATAGATTTCTTTCAGAATTGCATTAGAAAATCACCAGTAATTAAATCAAAAACAGTATTATTTTTGTTAACTCATCTTTTTAAGTATTGATAATATTTTTCTCAAAGTAAATACAAATATAACAGTTTTATAAGTAGGTACTGCGTCTATTTAGACTTTTTTTCGTATTACTGTCATATTGCATTAACGTTGAAATATTCAAACTCGTCGCCAATAAAATTAACATTTTAAATTGAAATAATACTGAAATTTCGAATTAATTATTAATATATGTATAACACCGATTGAAAAACTTTGACTTTATTTAAAGTAAGAATAAGGTGTACTTACGACGAGCATGGCTTCTGATACGAGACTTGGTCAGGGAGATAGAAGATGCTGGTTATATACCGTCGGCGGCATTGTCTTCAGGAGCCTTTGTCCCCGGATATTGGCGGAGCGACAATGGCTTGTTGACTCTGGTCGATTGGTAAGTTCGGCGACCCACCCCCGGGTCATCCCCTTTGTCTCTTCCTCTTGGGCTCCTTCATTAGCGGACAAAGCTCTGTTGGTCTTACTAATTGACCAGGACTAGGGCATTGCTGATGGGACGTCTCTTCTATAATAGCCCATACCAGAGGACCCTATTCAAGGACCAACCACCCACTCCTCTCAATTACACGCGAGCTGCTTGCATTGATGATCCTTCTTGCTGTATCTCTCCTCCTCTTTTATCCATCGGGAGATGGAGGTGGGAACCTTTAATAAATTTTTAAAGCATTATGGCCAATTCAAGAGTTTGCAATCAATTTCGATCATTTATCATGTTTGTGAAAAGAAAATGGAAATTTGTGGGCTGGAAGGTGAAAATTTGATGCATGGTGAAGCTTGCATGTGTAAGCAAGGTCACAGACGACACATGACCGTGACAGGGGACTGTTTCTTGAACAACAGTGTGCAAGGAGGAGATTTGTTCTTGATCACGCTTCACAGCCGATTTTTTCCTTAATTAATGGTACTTTATGAAGCTGAGTGGACTGGAGGGCTGTCTGTACCCACATAGCTGACTCTCGGCTACAGTGTAATAGAAACTTTCCCATAGCCGGGTCTGAAACCGGAGCCTTTACTCACTGAGCTACTCCCCTTATCAATAATTACCTATTTAAAAATATTATACAGCTCATGAAGGACCTTCAACATTTTTCGTCTAATAAATGTTGGAGCATTTAATTTGCTCTGTGTATTCATATTTTCCTTCATTCTCACCTATTTAAAGGATATGAGGATATAAGACGGTTGGGGATGCGGTCAGTGATGGACAAAATAAGGAGAAACTTATTTATTAATGCCAACGATTGCGGTTCCTAACTTCTTTTGGCCGCAGTACCTTTGTTAGGGAAATAAAATTTTGTGCCATCCTTGTTGGGCCAACAAATTTTTGCTTCTCCCTTGTCGGATTAAAAAAAATAATATTTCCGCTAATATGTTTTGTGACTCACGGTTAACCCACAGTACTAGTTTTACTTGGTGTTGGACCTGTCCCCAGAAAGTATGTTTCTCTTACACTTTTATTCTTTCACCACATTTTCTATGTTTCTCTAATCATTCTCCTTCGCCCAATTTATTATTTATGTTAATTATTGTAATTTGTATTACTTATTACTCTTAGCTTGTATAACTTTATTAATTTCTTTAATTTTGCTATTATACTTGCATATTAAATTAATCTAATATGCGTTTGTCTTTATATTTTATACTAAACTGAATTTTTATTAATTTCTAATTTCTATCTGTATTTATTTAGTTGATTTTCATATCTATATTATTTTCTTCTTTCATTATTAATTTTAATGTTACTATAGTCCCATTATATTATTATATATAGTTTCAGTATTCATTTTCTTTAATACTATTTTTTCATTATGGTTTTAATCTCATTGTTTTTGTTCTTAGCTATGATGAAGGCCTGAAATTCTGGCTGAAGCGTTGGTACTAATAATTTTAACTTATTTGTATTCTTCACCGACCGCACTGCCCAACATCATCCTCTCATAAATAATCAACGGTCAACTATTAGATCATCATTACTTGAAGGATAATTGTGCATTTTTTTTTTAATCCGTCGAGGGTGCCGCAAAAGTTTGTTACTCCAACAAGTATGCCAGGGCGAAAAAAAAGTTGGAAACTACTGCAATAGAGAAATATTATGCATCGCTACATCATTGTTTTCTAATACTATTATTTAATTTTTAGATTGTATTTATAAATTGTGTTTGATGATTGAGTATTCTGCAGTTGTGTGGTACAAATGAGTGAACATTCGATTAAAATCTAATAAATAAACGTCTGTTATAAAAAAAAAGAAAAGAAATGTTCTTGACCGTACATTGTTCATTGTGTTGATCGACCACCCAACAGACTGACTGGTCCCAACTGCAGGTGCTGCCACCACTTTTGTTTCCCAATTCCTTTGAAGTGACCGCTCCTGGCCGGCGAACCCCTTCTCGGAAGGCGATAATGAGATATTTCTCATGGATAGGTTTAATTATTATTATTTTTTATTGGATAACTTAATTAAAAACTAGATTACAACAAGCTTCTACGTTATTAAACGTTGTGAGGTCAGTGAATATCTAATCAAGGATTAAGTAAAGCAGCTCTTCTACAGAAAATGTTGACAAATTTTCTTCCGAGGAATCGGATCTATAGATTCAAATGAAAAATAAAATTTTATGCAAACAGATTTAGTTTTAAAGAAATGAATGTGGAGAGAGAGTGGGTTTGCGTATAACCGGGTGATTGGTACATCATTCTACTTGTAATGTGGTTAATAAAATTTATACATATTAACAAACATTTCTATTTTGGTAAAACATATATTTATTTTAACGATAGTTGAATTTTTATGTTGGTTATTCATCCAAATTAATTAATTTTATAACGTGTGTAATTTTTTTTTTTTGTAGACTTCTGTTATGCTGATCAATTTATTTTTTTTATGCTGATTTTTTTTCTTTACCCCCTTTATATATATAAAAACTTCTATACCTAAATATATAAAAACTTTACTGGTGCCCTTCTTTTACCATATCGGATTATAAGGGGTTGGGCTGGGTCCGCTGTAGGCAAGGGTTACAATATTGGCCAAGAAGCCGCCGGCCAGTGGGTAGACAGGGTTTTAGATTCGAATAAGAATTATTTTTATTTTTATTTCTACATTCCCACCTGTAAAAACTACGGGAGGGGATCACTTCATTTCTTTAGCATACATTTTTAGTTGTTATGTAAAAGGGCTATTTTCAAAAACAGTTTACATTCTACATTCGACAGTTTCAAAAATATATAGCTAACAACTTCGAAGAAATAAAACCAGAGATCTTACTTCTTTTTTTTTTTATAACCCCTATTTCTGAATTTCATTTATGGTTTTTAGCATGTATACATATTCTGGTCCTGCACTATTTCCTTCTTCTGTAGTGGCCTACATTATAAGGAGTTTTTGACTTGTATTTTTGTTGTAGTGGGCATTCTTCAAATTTTATAATGTGCTGGGACACACATTAGTTTTGAAATTTAAACTAAATCTAAAAAACAACAAAAAAACTTATTCCATAAATTCGTGTGCTGGCACGTTGTTTCTGAGTTTTATCAGGTTCGTTGCCAATGTACTGGAGGGGCGCTGATGTAAGGGTCCTCAACTGTGGATTTCTTTAGTGCTGCAGACAGTCGAAAAACTTTATTAACGTTAAAACTTTATTGCTCCAGTTCAAGATCTTACTATTTTTTTCAAACCTCTTTATTTTTTATATGGTTACAGAATACAGAATAATATAATGCAATACATTATACATATACAAATAACATTATATCTTACTATTTTTATTTTATTATTTTTTTTTTCATACCCTCCTGTAATGATGTTAGTGAATATTTGGTACATACATATAGGAGGTATGCTATATGTATAGCTGGGTGTTAAGGATACCTTGGATTGCCTTTTGGCATTATAAGGTTAGGTGAGGGGTCCGATGAAGGTTGTGACTTGGTTGGCTTACGCTAGTGGATTATTGGAACGGGGAGGGGCCGTTCCGCTGGTGGAATGGTGAAAATTTAGACCTCAGACTTGAAGAGTCTAAGCCTTCCCTCGTCGAGGACGTCGACTAAGGGAACCGTGCTCTGCCGCCTCCCAGATCGTGGTGGAGGGCGATCTCCCTGAAAAGTGGGTTGCTAATATCTTACTAATTTGTTTGGTTCGTCTATAAACTCAGTTTAAATTTTCTATAAGCGAGTCGGGAAAATATGAATGAACATTTTCTACACTTGCCCTGTTGAAGAATGAATGTTAAAAAATGTCAAAATCCATAGTCCAAAATAGATTTTAAGGACTCCCATATTTCTTTGAAAATTTGTGATTATAATTATAAAAGAACGCTATGAATTCTGTAAGACTTGTATAGTATGTGAAGAGATTCAGCTTGCCAGGGTTCTAGTATTCTTTAGAAAATAGATTGAGCTTTCAACCATTAATCTGTTAACCATTTATAGCATTCAAAAACCTCATGAATGGCATGACTATTTTTACCATATCCCTTAAGTGAATGGCACGACTATATTTACCATATTCTTTAAGTGTGAAAATGTTGGGTGAATTTCATTCATGAGCATGTATTATGATTGCTTAGTTGCAAACTGAATGGTTGAATGACGAAATTTTCTAAACTTCAAAAATATGTTGTTTTTTTTCTATGTATTTCATGAATGTTACAATAAGTTTAAACTCAAATATTATGTCTTTTGTGTCCAGGGTGTCTAGTTTTTTTAAATTAAGGTTTGGTTACTGTAGTTTTTGTATGCCTTATTTTTTGTAAATGTAGATCTCGAAGAGAGCTAATCAATACTAATTGAAATATCTCATGAATGACACCAGCCAGTGCAGTGTCCTTTTGGATTTTCTGAAAAAAAAAATGCTTGCAGTATGCCGAGTTTAGAGGGAATGCAATTTAAATCTGTTTCATAACTTCTATAACATTGTTTCGGGGGAAGGATTGAACTAATAAGAATGGTCTTAGGTTTTGCTGGATTAATATCTTGGCCACTGGAGCTCTCGTGGAAAATTATAATAGATTTTTTCTGTCAATATTTTCCTTTTTTCTTTTGATTAAAAAAAAAACATTGTATAATATAATATTTAGCGAAATAAAGTTTAAGTACCTGTTTTTAACCATGACGACACTTGTCGTCACCCTACTATAGCACTGGATCTATGTGTAAAATCAGCTGATCCGTGAATGTTATGAGGTTTTTGAAACTGAATCACTGAATAAGGACTCCATAAAGTTATTGTATACTACAACATTGTCTATAAAATATTTAGACAACGTTAAATAATCCAGAAAAAAAATATTTTTTTTCATATAAATGAAATTAAACGAAAAATCTTTTTGAATAAAATGTAAATGTTATTGGAGTGCTTAAAATTAAAGAATACTTAAGTAAATAAATTTATATACTTAAAAAATAAATATGAATTCTATAATAAAAGAAATTGAATGTATTGTAACAATATTTAAATGCGTCAGAACCAGAACGATCGTAGCTAGTGGAAGCTAGAACATTACTTAACAATGCTGGCTACAGTTTATGGCAAAAGGTAGATGCTAGAGCTCTCCCTATCATTCCGAACACAAATTAGAAAAATAATTTCCATTGACGATAGCTTACCTCATACATCCTTACAAGTGGTGGTTTGACGATAATGTGTGGTTAACCACGGTCGAAGTGTTAAGAATCATTATTCTCAATATCATCCTAGAGCTTTTGAGAAACCTCTTGTATTATTGAAGAAAGTGTACATATGCAGGTCTTCTGCTTATAAATAATATTGGGAATAGGTGGATAAAGTTGAGGAAGTCATTTATATGTTACTGCATCAGCCATTGGCCAAAAAAGAGCGAAAATTAACAAAGAATAAATTTATTTAAATAAATATTAAAATAAAGTGACTGTTATCCTCTGTAGCTGGGTGGCGCTGCAGCCGCTGGTGGAGGAGTGGGTAAGTGCGCTCCTTCGGCGTGGTAGCCGGTCTCGTCAGCATACCAGTTGACAGTGAAGACCTGGCCATCAGGAGCAGTGTAAGAGTAGGTACCGCGGGCAGTCTGAGCTTCTTGGTCCTTTTGTCCTCGGTTCTTCAAGGTACCTTCGGACTGAGCAGAGATTCCGTTGCCAGTTTGGTAACTGTGGAAAAAGAACGAATGTTTTACATACAAGCTTATACAAATATAGAAATCAGAAGATAAATGAATGAATTAAAGATTCTATAATAAACTGAAGTCAGTACAAGGTGCGAAATCCTCCATTTTTTAATTTTTATTCATCAAGTAATTCTTATGAAGATTTTCTACTTACACCATGGCTTTGTCAGGATGAGAACCGTTCAATGGCACTTCTTTACTTGATGCATCGAGCATAAAAGTAATACCTGTCAGTATAAGTAGTAAGAGATAAATTATGTGGGAAGAGGACATTTCTTGTCTTTCGGAATCCTGTCTTCATTGCTTGGAGACATTGAATTCGGTATCGCAACCAATACCTATACCCAGATTCTGAGTGTTTAGTTCCATTGTTTTTTTTTTTTTTATAAATAGTTTATTACTTATTATTAGTAATATATTAGTAACTTCATTGTGAATCTCTTAATTTCCTTAGGTTTTGATGTGGAAGACAATTGATAAATGCAAATACTTACCTTTCACTAAAAAAAAGTAAAGAGACAAACAAAAAAGTAGATAAAACATAATTTCAAGAGCTAATGCCATTATTATCAAACTAATTTCTTTCTACAGTTGTGGCCTAAAAAAGAAAGCTAAAAATACATATCAGACCTAATTGAGTAATTGTGCTAAAATATTGCGTTAAATTACTATTACATTTTGTAAAAATTATTAAATCATTACAGTTGTATAGGGGAGTATCATCTATTCATTGTATATAATATAATTAGCTATTAGATAATAACAAATAGTTTTTAGATAAGCCACTAATTTTTCCTAACCTCTATGATAGTCAGGAAGTCTATGGTTCAAAAAACGTTTGATGTCACATATTTTGTATAGTTTACCACGAAAGTAATACTTTTTCCTTAGTTAGAATCAATATTTAATACTAAGTATAAGTGTTAAAAAAATTAATTAACTAAAAAAAACTGTATGAGAAACACCTCATTTACATATTGTTTCCACAGCTCGTTTTGTCATCCAGATTGACTGGTTTGTTCTTGTCTTGACGATTCCTCATAAAACACTATAAATAGCAGAACCCCAAATTTATAAATTAGAATTTCATCGAAGAAATTGCTAAAACATTATTAAGCATGTCTTTTTTAAGTTTAAATTATTGGAGAGTAGATGTTCCTCAAATAAATTATTCAATTATTATGGTATATACTACGATATGTGTAAGACCTTATTATCTAGAAATGGATTAATAGCAGATCAGTTACAACCCTTTTTTTATTCGCCTAATAATCTTAATAAATATTAAGTAGTGTAATAAATTCTATAAAACATCAACATCTTCAAGAAATATTATAACAATATTATAAAAAAATTTGGACCATATGAAATGAAATATTTATTGTGTAAGAATTAGTTGATGTGACTAGAACGTTGCGAAAATAAAATGTGGATGACAAAAAGATAAGGACTACTGGCTAAAATTTAAGTTAATTATTTTTACTTTTTATTGATTAATTTAAATGATAATTATGTAAATGAATTATATAAGATAAAATTCATGTATATGTAATGTATATTTAAACATACATGTATTATTAATTTCTACTTGTATATGAAATTTATTAAAAAATGTAAACCAAATTGTAAAGCATTTATCAATTAAACTTAATTTAATTAAGATTTTAATGATTACTTTAAATGATAATTATATAAATAAATACATTACTTGTTGATAAAGATTAGCAAAAAATTGAAACTAAATGTTCTATTTAACATACTGATAAATCAATTTTAATTTTATTAAAATTTATAACTGTTGCTTTAAATGATAATTGAATGGCTAAATTAATGTTTTACTTATATAGGAAGATTAACGAATTGGAGGCCAAATTGCAAAGTTAAAGCAATCAATTACTACTTTTATCTGATTAAAATTTTGAGCATCACTTTAAATGGTAATAAGATAACTTATTTAATGTGTTTTATAAGTGAAGGAAATTTAATAAAATATATTGAGATAAATCAATTATGAATTAATTTTGACAGGCTTTGACAATTGTTATCATCACTTCAAATCGTAATTATATAAATTACTTAATAATTTTTACTTGGACACAAATATTAATGAATAAATGGAGACTGAATTGCTCAATGAAACCATTTAATAATAACTTTTACCGTAAGTTTCAATTAATAATAATAATTACATAAATTAATTTATAAGATTTACTTGTATACGAAGTTTCCATCGAAGCTGACATCATTCTGGTAAGCCACAATTGGTGCCTGCTTGGGATCCTGGCTGTTGAATGATTGCCTCCTCAACCTTGTAGCGGCCAAAGCTGAACCGAGAAATACGAGGCACAGTATCTGGAGCAAAACGAGAAAACAATATTTGCATCGAATACAAATACAAAAAGATAGAACCACACTGAGAGTTCACATGGGAAAGATAGACTTACAGCTTTCATTGTGGGAAGATCACTCACTACTGATATCCCATTCTCGGTTCTCAGCTCTTTTATACTAATATCTTACTACCCTACCCCAAACTGTTAGGCAAGCTTGATTACATGAGAGCACAGTGCTTTAGGGTAAACCACGATAACGTTGCACATATTCAAAGTACTTCCATATTGCTGATTGAAGAAATCAACAGATGTATTAACCCAAAACCGCTTAAAGGTCATAGATTACCAATATTCAAGATAATCTCACGATATTTCATTCTTTGGCGTCTTCCTGAATCGTTAGACATAGTTGAACTTCTATCGGTTGTCAGCTAGCGACTGCTTCAACAGCAATTAAATATTAATATAGTAAAATTAATATAAATTGTAATTACTTACTATGAAATTTTATCTATTTTTTTAAATATAATATTTAGTTCACTAGAGTGACTTCACAAAAACGGAAAGGAAGATTTATCCTTATCACTTTTATTCGTGTTTTTACATGGTGTAACATGGACCATATTCTGAGAGACTTATATAATAACTTCCTTTAAAATACTCAGTAGATTTGATAAATATGCAGAACTCCTTAAAACTGCATTCCGTTTTGTTGATTCATTCTTTCAAATTAATTTATTTGTAAATTGAGGTATTGTAATTTTGTCATAAAAAACCGTATAAATCACAAGTCTTTTCAGTTATAGTAACTTTAAAACCAAATTAATAAATATTCTGTTTAATCAAATAAGCGAATATTTATTTATTCATTTAAATTTCCTGGATCGATTTCAAATTTTGTATTCTGCGTGAATTATGTTTTTTTTCCCACTTGTTCTACTCCAGCAATTTTCGCTTAGTTAATGTATTGCCCAATGTTATTATGTATTAATCACAAAACATATTTATAATTTGAGTTATCATAAATAAAAAACATATAAAGTTTTTTTTTTTAACGAACTCAAATGTGCGATAAAAAAAAGATAAAAAATCTTAATTTACTTTGACCCATAAATCGACAGCATTGCATTACAACCTGGTTTATTTTTTACCTAAAACTCAAAATGTGAGAACCCAATATATCCCTAAAATTGTAGAAGTAATATTTTAATAAAAATTGTAAAATGTAATTAATAAGAATTTAAGTAGAAAGAATAATTGATTAGATAAAATAAATTGTATCCTATTTTAGTTTAAAAACAATTTAATATTTTATGATATGAAAATAGAACCCCAATATTTTTCTTTTACAGCATGACACCAAAAACCAGCATACATTTGTTTTTGAAAATACTATGATTTTGCATAAAGAAAATAATATATTCCAAAGAAAAATACTGAAATCCGTTTACATATCAGAAAATATTAATTGTACAGTGAATGTTAAAACAGACACAAGGAATATGAACCAACACTATGCAGAGATGTTAAGTAAAATTAATTAATAAAAAATATAGGATAAAATTAATATTGATAATTATAGTTAACCTTCATATTAATTTTAATAATAAAAGGGATAGAAAGTTTAACGAAAATATAGTTGAAATAAATAAATTAAATCCCTGACCTGAGTGTTGGGAAGATTACAAATGTTGTGATAAATTATAGTAGTAAAGGTCGACAGTGATTAATAGTTTTAATTTTTTGTTTAATATGTTGAATTGAAAAAAATAGGTAATTAGACATAAGCTAAAGTTTGTTTAATTATAAAATTATATGTTTTCCTAATGTTTTAATGTCTCATAAGGTAATTGTGGACTGTAATTAATGACCTGGACAGAATAAGCTACATAAAGTTTAACACAAATTTTATTAAGGTATGATAATTTATTAATAATATTGTTATTTGTTTAAAATTGTTAAAAATCATATGTATAATAAAAGCTGTTTGTGATTGAAATTGGTTGTCCTTGAGGATGGCCGAATTGGCCGAAACGTCGGACTAAAGAAATATAAATTGTTTTGAGACTTAAACGTGATAAAATTTATTTTATTTAAATAATAATAACAAGTCTCAAGAAATTATAAAGGTTATATATAAAGGAAGAATAATGGTTTTAAGCCCATGCAAAGTGTTTTTTTTAAACAGAACTTTCTTGGAAGCTTATTTCTATGGGCATAAAAAATCTGTGAGTGAAATTGAAAGCTAAATTAAAGACAATCAGCAACCTTAAAGAGTTTGGTGACGTACTGTTGTGAGAACAAACTTAATTTCGAGTTATCACTGCTTTTTCATGAATATTAGCACATCTGAAAATTATTTTTTTTTTGTATGTTTGAGTTAATTTTTAATGACTCCAATACCTCTAGAAACGTCTGTAGAATCTTTGTAAAGAAAGTAACCGCAGAAAATATTACTATCTTTGGAATTGGTCCAGTTCCAAATAAAAACTATTTTTTTTTTTTTTTTTTTATAAGATGTGCTTACATCAGGCTTGTTCAGGATTTTGGATTAAAAGAAACTCGGTATATAGATAATTTATAACTTAGGAACATGAATAAAATTTCATTTTATTATATCCTTGGATACTCTAACTTTTTAAATTTATAGATTACGTACTGATGGTGGGGCAGGTTTAATTAATTATTCTATCACTTTAGTAAAAGATGGTGCGATGAATGGAATATATATGCTGTCTGGCTGCTGAACTTGGTTTCATTAATACCTTTATCGAGGTTTACTTAACAATTTAATGGAAGACAAAGGAAAAACTGGAATAATTTGTCTTTTTACCGTGCCTTACTGTTTGTTTTTTAACTTTTTAAGAGCATTGCAATTATTAAACATTGTAACCATTTGTTTACTTTTAGGTTTGGATTCTTTTTGTTATTGAATGATATCACTCACAAAATATTGCCCATTTGCACTGAATCATGTCATATTTCAAAACTCAAGATTTTTTAGGTGATGCATCTGAATATAAAATAAATTATTTTATATTAATAATTTAATAATCAGGTGTAGATAGTTGACCGTAGATTAATGATTGGAGAAGTTTATCGGGGGGTGTGGTCAGAAAAGAACAACATAAATAAACAAAACCATATTTATTTATTTTATGCCGACGATATATGCACATATATATTTATATTTTTAGTATAGGTATATAAGTTAATATTCACACTGTAATTCAGATATAAGCCACTTATTATTTTTCATGGTCTGCCATAGTGTTCAATTTGTAGATTCAATTTATTTATTTATTTTTTCAGTTTTTTAGAGACTAATTGCATATCTTATATTATACATGTCTTCTTACCTACATGACATTACATTTCATCTGTCACTGTTTTCAATCTACTACCATCTAATTCCACGATTATCAATCAATTAAAAAAATGTTTACTATTTTTTTTATCATTTATGACTTAATTCAATATTTTGTATAATTCTAAATTTGTTTGTATACTATTCCTTTTCAATTGTATGTTTCTCTAAATGTTGTTATCTCTTTTGTTTTATAGCCCTGATGAAGACCTGAAACTCAGGTCGAAACGTCGGCATAAAATAAATAAATATGGTTTTGTTTATTTATGTTGTTCTTTGCTTACCGCACCCCCCGACAAACTACTCCAATAATTAATTTAATATATTTATTGATTGTTTGAGAGTGGT
Source organism: Halyomorpha halys (assembly GCF_000696795.3). Lineage (NCBI taxonomy): Eukaryota > Metazoa > Arthropoda > Insecta > Hemiptera > Pentatomidae > Halyomorpha > Halyomorpha halys. The sequence continues at coordinate 43,931 of NW_027113749.1, read as the reverse complement.
TTATATTCATGACACTAACTTCAATGACACAATTTACTATCAACTCTTTATTTTAAAGCCTCCAACGTTTCGGTTCTTTGGCCATTTTCGGAGGCAACCTAAAAATTGTTTTCACATCATTACCTTATTTCCTCCATACATACCTCGATCATTTAATAGTTATGATCGAGGTATGTTCAAAAATATTGGTATTATGTAAGGAGAAATAATCTTTAAAAATAAATACAAATATTAAATTAATATCATCACACCTTTATTTAAATTTTATATAATGGCTATTCACTTACTAAAACTACCCTTTATTTTTTTGTGTTATAAAAACAAAAATATATTTTAAGTTTAAAATAAATACAAATTAAACTGTATTAATTTCTGTATAACCAAAATTAAAATTAAAAAAAAGCTCATACATTACATCTTACTAGTTAAAATGCACATTACAGCAATCGTTTCTTAATTAATAAATCAAGAATTGTGATTTTCAAGCGTATGAGGTTATTGCAGTAAATGATGATGTGTACCTGTGCCCATTTGGATACGCCTCATCTGTTTGAGGTTACTGCTATTAATAGTGAACCTCAACTGTTCAATTGAGATTTAGGGCCCTTTTTTCTTGCTCAATACATCCTGCCACACTCAAGAGCGATAATTATTAGGAATGTAAGTACACAATTATACAATATGTACATATTAACTAAAAATAAAAAGTAAATACAAATAATGACAAAACAAAATAAAATAATTAATTATAAACTAAAATAGATAAAAATGAAATTATATTGACAGCACGAATAAACATAGGCAGATAACAGAGTTAAATAAGGGAAGGGAAATAAGGAAACAGCTAAGGTAAATAATTAAAATAAACTAAAAAAAATCTTAAATAGAATCATACATATTTACATTCTGTCCAGGGAACCGCGAATCAAGCACTGCCACCCAAATGTGGATGGCCTGGCAGGATTCTAGTATAAGCACATCTCTCCCAGCCGCGTCACTGTTATTGAGCTTGGGTTATTGAGTGGATACTGTAAGGATCGAGTACAACCTATCGCAAGAAGATGATTCAGGGAATCTTGTAGAAGGACTAACTTTCTAAATTAGCATAATAAATAGGTGAAATGTATTTTTAAAATTTAAATTATAATTTTAATCCAGGCTTCCAGGCCGGCCTCCCACCTGGTGAAACTACACCAATGAGGTTCAGAAGAAAAAAAATATTCCGACAACACAAACAATTGTTATCTAGTATTTAAATTCATAAAATCTAAGACATGAAGTCATTATAAATTAAGAATATATAGAATGTGCTATATGAAAATAGGAATGTATGCAAAAATATAATATATTTTATTCTGAAACGAATTAATCATAATTTCTTGCGTTAAATAAATTAAAATAATAACATCCTTAAAATAAAATTACAACTAAACTTATCTTCGGCATTTAAGTATGCGATTATTTATTACAAATGAATTATAAACCGTTACATATATTAAATTTTAATTATAACTCCTATACATTTACAAAAATTAAATTATTCCGTGTCAGAAAATAAAAAGTTAACATAATTGTACAGACAAAAAGAAAGCAAGAATCGAAGCTAATTTAGAGGCTATTATGGAAGGCAAAGCTACTTATTAATAAAACAATCAGAAGACTAATAGGGAATCCTGAGTCTTGACCCAAGAATGTATGGAAAGGAAGGTGCTTCGACAGATCTTTGGGCCAGTATCTACATAAGAGGCCAGTGGCAGCCAATAAATAACTCGCAAATCTATACAATGAACTTGATATAGTCACTTATTTCAAATCGAGCCTCTAAAAATGGTTTGGGCTCGTATACAGGGAAAAAAAGATTAATGGCAATCCCGGAGGCAAAAGGATAAGATGTTCCAGGTTGCAAAGGATCGATGATGTAGAAACGATCTGCGAAGAATGAAAATCAGACACAGGAGAAATCAAGCTGCTGAAAAAGAGGATGGTAGTTGTTCAATGACCAAAGCCCTACAAGGCCATAACTTATTTTAATTTATAAGAAATAACATTAACTTATTACTTATTGACCAATCTGAAACTTAATCCTTATATGTTCCAAAACAGCAATTTTTTAATTATTCAGGGTGGGAATACTTCCCATTACTAGATATTACCTTTATGGGCAAGAAAAATTGTAATCTGGCTATTGTCATAACAGCCATGGAATAATGCAAATATTTATTTTCTCCATTAATTGAATATTAATTTTTTTCATATTTTATATGTAATCATTTTTATTAAAAAAAGTTTAAATCTGTACCACTACAAGCCATGGAGGGTCAGAGGTGCAGTACTTTGTAATGAAGTACTGTTAATAGAACATCGGTTAAGCAAGGAGGTAATTTAGTCAGCATCACGCTTGGCCGCCATATTTTTACCCAATTTTAGAGGTTGGGTCCTGGGCCCAACAGGCCTCCAGAGCCCACAGGGTTGACTCACGGCTACAGTGTAACTTAAAATAATTTTCTGCGTAGCCGGATTCGAACCCAGGTCTTTGGAGTTAGTAGCCTTACCACAGTGCCACCGCCCTCCCTTTTATTTTTTATTACTGTTGGCAATAAGTAGTGTTTTTACTATGATAAACCCTCTCACACTAATTTAATCAGGTTATGGCCTTGCTGATATTGAATAGAGCTTAACACCAATATGAAGAGTTTAATCAAAATCGCTTGAGGCATTTTTTTGGAAATGGAAGAAAAGAAAAA
>NW_027113749.1:34970-41022 GCF_000696795.3 Halyomorpha halys | reverse complement strand
TTTTACACCAATTTGATATGTCTTATCACTAATTAGATAATAGAGTTAACTAATTGTTCACCGACCGTTGACAACAGACTTGACCAATAACTCTGTTTTAAAACGTTGACTGACTTAGACACTTATGCACAATGAAGATGTTGCCTCTGAGATTCTCTTAGAACACTTAACTCGTTTTGACCAAAATTCGACTTAACCACATATTCACTGGGGTGACAGATATATATATACTTTTGGTATGTTGATTTAACATCCTTAGTATATGCTTACTTTCAATTAGAAATTTCAATTTCGTACTACTTTTCTCATGTTTTTGAGTTAAGCTGTTCACATAGACCATACTCATTCACAGACACAAGCCATTTTGCATGACTTCGTTACTTGAAAAATAGAAAAAATTATTTGAAACAATTATAAATGTTCATAATATCATCGATGTAAATAAAAAAAAAACAATTACTCAGATATGTGACCAATATTTTATCCAAAATGGTGACAGTTTCCATAATATTATTTAAAATAGTATGCTGCAGAATATCAGTTGAGAAATATTGGTTTGAAATAATATTCTAATTTTTATTTTTATTTAATTGAAAAACATGAAATAGGTATACTTTTTGATTTTGTAATAATATAATATAATGCAAGAATATAGACTAAAATACAATATAACGACGCTACAATCTCTCATAAGGCCAATAATAATTAGACGGAGCCTTCTTTTCACACCATGTCCTTCCTTGGAAGGTACTTTATTTTACCTTAAAAATATATAGTAATGGCGAGCAGCCTTTTAAAGAAAATATTTATATTGAGCTATATTGTAAAATCCCCCGTTTCTGTAATATCTAATAATAATATTGAGAACAAACTAGTAGGTCACTAGTGCAAACGTTGTACCAACCGACTTTTCAATACCGGCTGTTTCGTTGGTGAGAAAGTCCTTAACGTATCATACATAATATCACGTAGCCTTTTTTTTCTTCTAGTAGATCTCACATAATTTTTTTGCAAAATTCTGGTATGATTTTTGCTCATGCAATATTTTAAAAGATATTTCTATAATTTCAGTAATAAATAAAAATAGTACATTAACAATAACAATAATTTGGTTTACTACTTATCAACATAACATGTAAATTATTAGTGTTTACATTTCTGCAGAGAGTTAGCATTCACTAACGTATTTATTTTTTACTAACCATTGTGATAGTGAAGATGCATTTTGGGAAGGTCTTTCCCACCGAAAAATGGGTTCAAGGGCAGTTACAACACGAATTATTGATGCTCGGGGTCGCCTAATAGACCTTTTGGAAGGAATGCCGCCTTCGCTTGTCCAAATCGTTGTTCCAAGAGGTCTTCTTCATGTTCGGAATAGTCACATTACCATTCCCAAACAGACTGCGTATTATAGGCTCAAAGTAGGTTTTGCCTGTTGGTGGTCGGTGGCACATTTGAGGGAGTATCTTTATTTATATAATATAAGGACTGGCATAAACAAGCAGCCTGAACCATTCTTCTCCATTTTCTTCTTTGGAAAAATACAGGTGCTCAAGTTTCTCACGTAATAGTTGATATTACTTGATGATTCTTGTAATTCATGGTTATCAACATATATAGAATGATTCAGACTATTAGAATATATGAATATTATTAGTATATATAATAGTGAATATGCATTAGATGCATTTTTATTGTTTACAGTGGAGAATAAAATCTGAATGAATTCTTTTACTGCCAAAATAATGAACTCATTTTTATTTTATTATTTTATCCTCTGAAAAATTCGGGAGAAGCACGGATAGTTTCCAGAACATTTATATATAGTCCTGGTGTAGATAAATCAGTGAGTCTTGGAATGATTGGATGCCTTGGAATATCGGAGGGTCTTGAGACAGCAGTAGGTTGGATGGGACTTGCTCCACTTCCTGGGATGTGAGCACTTTCTGCATGAAAGCCTGTCTCGTCCGCGTACCAGTTAACAGTGATGACCTGACCATCAGGAGCTGTGTAGGAGTATCTACCACGGGAGGTCTGCGCTTCCCCTTCGGTTCCTCGGTTCTTCAAGGAACCTTCCTCTTCAACGGAGATACCATTACTTGTCTGGTAGCTATTAACAAAAGAGTAAACATTGTATATATATAAGGTATCATACATTCCATCAAGATTTGATTACTAATTTTGAAGGACACTCCAAACCTTAAAGTTGATTATAGCAATACTAAAAAGCCTGGTAAAAAAAAAAGTAAATACAAATAAATTTAAATGTGTATAAAGAAGCAAGATTAAGTTTTTTTTTTTTAATATTTATTTATTGCTATTTACAACTGTACATTATAATACATTTAGTAAATCTGATCTAAGTTAAATTGGAGTGTTACAGGCGTGTAAAGAAACTATCTATTGGTAGCACTCTAATAACATTTTACATTAGCTGGTCTCGTGGCCATCTTCTTTTCATGCGCCTCGGAGGATTGTCAGGAATGGAAGATCATGGAAGATTAGAAACTAGGGGGTTTGAGTGGTTACAGAGTTTATAATGGAAGGAGTGATATCTGGTTCAGGCTAGATCGGTTACATAGGGAACATTAATCTTTATGTATGATTTTATTTGTGACAAAGTAAGGAGCATTGAGGATTTTACGAAGGATTTAAGATTAAGTTTAATATAAACTTTTTTTTATATATATAAGCGCTCTGATAATGTATTATAATGTGCTCGTTTATTGATTTATTTTTACTTTCTGGATTTCCAACTTATCCATTATGTGTTTTTAAAAGTGTTGAAAATGAAAATGCTATAGATTTTTAAATTGTACATTCACCTATGTATTTCTTTTATTTGTCGAATTTCTAATTCATCAGTGTCCCTTTACATCGAAACCAACATCATTTTCTGTATATCACGGTAAAATATATAAAACCAATGAACAAGATAATCATAAAATGTATAATCTCCCAAGGTATGTAAATAATGAATATATTTTCTGCAACGAATTTAGATCGTATTTGATTTTGATATATAGGGAATGTCATATCTTAGAGATCTGAAAAAAAAATTTATCGGCCTATCTTTTCATTTCCACACGCATTAAAACACATAATGGGAGTCTAACTGGTTGAAAATGCAAAATGTAACACATGCATACATGATAATTTTTTATTTCTTACCTCTTTCATTTATCTGTCAAATACCTTCATAGTTTATATTTACCAGTTTTTTATTTTAGCAACAGTACGGGATAGTTATTAAAGATAAAAAAAATTAAATGTACTTTGGAGCGAGATTTTTAAAATACCGAATTTAAAATTGATATACCTAGTTTAACCAAAAACGTTAGAGCCGTTTTTGTGTTGGTGTAAAATAGATTAGATAAAGTACCGCTTCTGGTTGATAGATTTTAACGAAAAATATATTCACAGATCAGTTTGATGATATGACACTCTCTAATCTTCGGAAACTAAAATTCAAAATTTTACATAATCGCAATATTTCCTCTTAATATATATTTCACGCAAGTGAAAGAAAAGTTTGAATAGAAATTATAAACAAGAATTTTATAAAAAAAAATTCAAACTTAAGGTACAACTTAGTAGCTGATTTATTTTAGGTAAGTTGGGCAGGAATAGAATTTTTAAGGATCTTTTTTCAAAACATTCTTTGGATAAAATATCTTATTTGAAAAACTTAAGTAAATCTTTCTAACCCTAAATCATCATTAATGAATGGGAAATTTGGTCTTTTTGTGGTATTCACATAGCCTAACAAAGGACTATTCACAACGTTTAGTCAATGTGATAATGTAGGATATGAAAAATAAACTTGAACATGTTTTCCATTTTCTGGGAGCATTATTCATATTGACTGGCAAGAAGGATAATAATATTTGACCACAACAAATACATAATTTATGTTTATTATTCATTTTATTGGTTTTTAGGGCATTATATTTTATGAATATTTACAATAGAAGAGAAATTCGGTCATTCTGAGTATGGCCTCTTAAATAGATGTTGGTTCAGTGCATATTCCCTCGGCATTTTCTGGATCACATGAGAATTTATAAGGTCATGGAAGAGGCTTTTTTTCCTCAACCCACGTTATTTTACATTACTGTTATCACGATTACTCATTTATTTTCTCTTAATAAATGAAGTAATAAACAATAGAATTAAAAAAATGGAAATATAGAAAAAATTATATTTTTATAATGGTTTTGATTGCTTTTTTTAATTTTATTTATTTCTTTAGTCTTATTAAAACAGTTTGCAGCATTCTTTTGGCGTATGTGCTGCACCCACTTAAAGAAACACTGATCTGACTTTCTTTTGGACTTACATCTAAGTGCACGTATTTTTTTCTAATAAATAAAAAAATAAACCACATTTTTTTTCAATTAATTTGAATAAATTTGATAGTTTTTCTTCGTTATAAAAATTATAAATAGACAAGCGTAGCATATATACTATTTGAACACAAAACTTAGTTACTAATAAACACTTAGAGATAAATTGTTTATGCGTTACCCTTGAATAATGAAGCTCGAAACTAAAAGCTTTATATTATATATATAGTACAAAATTGTGCTGAAAGCAAAGCTTGTACCTGTAAATAAATAAAAAAAGTTGGGAGGGTATGAAATAAAAAAACATGTGCTTAATAAGGGATTGGAATGCAAAGAGCGGTGAACAGAGTGATAAATATATTTGGGGAAAAAATATTTTCTTTGATTAATGTATTGATTTAGTTTAATTTTTTTTTGTGGTATTGTATCCTATACCACATTATAAACTAATTTTCATAGGCAGAAATACACTATTACATTATTTAAAAACTAAATGAAATAAAAAAAAAAAAACTTCTAACTTATCAATGCAAGATTTGTTTTTTAAGTTTTCTGTCACCAGAGGATCCAAAAGTTATCTATATGGTGCATTATTTTCCTTATATTGGTAGACTCAAAAGTGTTTTTATTTATACAAATAAATTAATGATAACAAAAAATATAATAAAAGAAAATTATCTAAAATACAACTCATTATAACAATTTACCTGTACTTGTATGACCCATCATGATTATTTTCGTTTATTGAAGATAAAATTACATCATTGTTAGGGGTTTTCTGGCACTGGGCAAGCGCAACTCCTAATATTAAAACAGACCAAATCTGTAAAATAAGAACAAACATAAAATAATCATCTATTATATATAGAAAATGTTTATATCATTATAATATTTTAAAAAAATAAATAAATAAAAAAATACTCCAGAGAGATCAATGAATAAAATCTTATATAAACTTCAAATTCGTCAGTTAAGTATATGTCAATGTATAGATTTGTGTACAACTTATTTATACGAGGGAAGAGCGAAATTATTGCAAACAAATTTCTATTTTTCTTTAGCTGTAATAATTTATATTTCAGGATTTCTCCATGGTGGAATTTTCCATTTTAAATAATACAACAGTTTAATAAGAGATAATCTTAACTCTGCGTGCCTTTGTTTCTTTCTTCTGTCCACGCGACGCCCTTTTTCGAATTTTTCTTTCCCACAGGAACTTAATTTCCTTTTCCTGTATCTTTCTCCGTCCAGAGAGTCCTGCTCCGGATTATATATTTTTTATTACTGCTTAAAAGAGAAACTGGTTAGTTTTTTTTTTAAATTAAATTAAATCAAAGATTGAAATTTAATGCCATTTTTTTATTTAGTACATATATTTTTGTTCAATGACACACAGAGACCATTTTACGAAACTTGGTTATTTATGGATAATATCCTCACGACGTGTATTTCCATTGAAAACTCGAATACGAAAATTGGCACGATCTAAATACTTCCCATTACTACATATTACATATATAGGTAAGTAAAAGTAAAAATGTATAACAATTTCCATCATATAATAATTATTTTATTATATAACATATTGAGAATATAAATAATAAATAAATATTATAGCTAAGTTAAAATTATAAATAATAATGTTAAGTATTTAAAATTGTTTGTAGGATTATACATGTAATAGAAACTGTTTTGTAGTAGATTGT
>NW_027113749.1:33334-34617 GCF_000696795.3 Halyomorpha halys | reverse complement strand
TATAGGGGATAAGATTTTTTTTTTAAAACTCAATATGGCGAAACTTTCATTTTAAGTTGTTTTTTTTATTTGCTGAACTGCAATAGTTGTTTCACATTTTGTATTATATCAGTGAATGCTTTAATAATTAGTACCAATTAATCATTTAATACTTAATATCAATTAACACTTTATTAATAATACATATTTATACTTAATAATTAGTATCAATTAATACTTTAATTACATTAATTAATACTTTAATAATTAATATCTATTAATACTTTACGTACCAAAAATACTAAGGAAGTTGAACTTACCATTCCACATCATTTTGCCTGTATTTTAATCGTATATTAAAATAAGAAAATAAAATCTAAATTAACTTATGAAGAAACTGCCTAATTTACGATCAGTTCTTTTACTGAAACTAGAAAATTTACCGTATCATTCATTCATCATTCATCAGAAACTTGCTACTTTCAAAAGACAACGTCCTAGTCTAATTTCAGCTAATCAATTTAATCTGAGGGTTATTTTTGATTGTAGGTAATTATTAAGTAATTAGTCATTAAACATATAAAATGTCAATATTTTTTTTATTATTATTGGGAAAAAAATATTTATAATAATATTTTTTTTGAAACATTGGCTTTTACTCAAACATTCTCACAATTTGTCATACATAAATACATTTTTCATTCTCAAGCTGGTAAAATGTCATTATTATTATAAATCTATATGGTAGAAAGCATTTTTGGAATTAATAAAGTAATAAAAATTATTTTTTTACTAACATAACTATTGGTTCATAAATATCGTTTTTAAAACTCCATTTTATTGAACGTTTTCCTAATAAAACTCCTTCCTAATAATTCCTTGGTATAAATTTCTTGTTTCCCTGCAGTGTGCTGGTAAAATACATTTATTTTTGTTATTTTATTGCAGCTAATAAAAACTGAATCAATGAAATAAAAAGTTTTTGAAATCATTTACATCAACTTACAACCGTCATCTTCGCAGCTCACTGGCTGTAGCAAGGTCGTTACAAAACTACAAGATGCCCAGTAATCATTTACTAACTATATACATACTTACCCCTCCACTAACTCCCACTTCTATGTAGATGTGATTTGCTTACCCCAAAGTATGAAAAATATTAAGTTCTATAATTAAAAGAACGTCCATTACCTGTAAATTGGTAATTAATTTATTAATTGATTAGCATAACAATCTGCCACACAATTGGGCAATGAGGAATAGTGGTAATTGGACACATTCATCCCATAAATTAAATAAAAAAG
>NW_027113749.1:30927-33243 GCF_000696795.3 Halyomorpha halys | reverse complement strand
AACAAAGAACAAGATAACAACCAAAAAATATAAAAAATAAAATGGACATAATCAAACTAAGTAAAATAAATTATATACAATATTTACAATCTCGACCTGAGGATACCCTTACGCATCAGTAGAGCAGGGCCGCCCTTCGAGATGCAAACGCAGTCTTCTCACAGCGTCAATGAGCCAGTGGAGGCTGAGTAAGTGCGCAAAATCCACAATCACTCTACATGAGGAGAGCATCTGGCCATTGCCATAACACCAAATTTATAAATAGGAAACGAATTTTGTTGTGGTTTAGGTTTATTTGCGTTTTTTCTTCCTTATACGTAGTTGTGCTCATATCATTTTCTTGACAATTTCTAACCGAGATATACTCCATTGGCACCTGGAATCGATTATTCTTAAGGAGTACGGGAGCATATTTAGAGTGATAAGGAACTTTTTCTAACCCAATCGGATATCCCATTCTTCAAATCACTCAAAATATAAGGTAAGTTGTAAATAATTAAATTTGAGAAGATATTGATTCCTGCTTAATTATTTCTCTGATTTCACTTATATATGAATCAGGAGATAAATATAATTTATGATTTTCTGTAAGAATTTAGTATTATTACATTTAGAAACTACCTTGAATGTAAAGTCTAGGAAAGGACAATTTTCACACGAACCTATCTTCATTTTAGTTTAGGAACCTATTCCTGACCTTAGACCTAATTTCCTTGAAGCTAATGGTAGAAGGTAACGAAAGCGAAATTATGGAGGAACCAAAGTTTGGTAATGTGGTAATTTAGATTGTAATAAGAGAAAAACACAACTTGGGTCATTGATGACCAGATTATACTCAGTTTAGCTATTAAGGAAAGGACTTTATTACCCAACAAAAAAAATCCAAGAACTTCTATAGTAAAAAAATATGTATCCAATACTGGCTAGAAATTCAAATCTTTTGAGATACAATCATGTAATCCAATTAATCGTTTACTGGTTCACCATTAATTCGTTGTGTAACGGTAGGATCAGTTAATAGGAAAGAGGATTATTTTTTAATTATACATAAAAAGTGCTTCACTAAGTTTGTTTTATTTACCAAGTTAATATTAGAAAATCAGATGATTATAATGGACGTATATTTATGTAAGTTCTAAGTACCAGAAATTCCAGTAACTGAAGTATAAGGGTTACATTTTTGACCATGTAACCGTTTTTGTACAACAGAAAAGTTGTATATACTGTAATGCAGACTTCAATTACAGGAATTACTTTGCCTTATTTCAGTTCAAAGATGTCAAAATGAATTAAATTGTTGAAAAGTGGTGTGAATACAGATAAGAAGCTAGAACAACGAGAAGGATACTTTTCGTAGATATCAAGACCAACCATTTAAATTTATTTTTAATTAATTTAAATCAACACTATGCTGAGATATTAAGTAAGATTAATTTATAAATAATATAGGATAAATTGTATGTGAATAATTATAGTTGGCCTTGATAGGATTTTTGCTAATGAAATAAAGAGAAAAATTGACAAAAATGTAGTTATGATAAATAATTTTTAAATGCTTGAACTGAATGGAGGAAGGTTACAAGCATTGTTGTGATAAAAGTTTTAAGGAATATTGTCTGCAGATAAATAAATTGACTTTGTTTTTAATTGATAATTGACTAATTAGGTAATTAAACATATGTGGGATATACTTATTAACAAAAAAATAATTTTACCTAATGTTTTTAATGTTACATAGATATTGATATTTTTGACCTGGGCAGAATAGCCTGCATGAAGTTGAGTTGTTTAATTATATGGTTTCAAAGTGGTATTGAGGTAAGATAAATTATAAATAATAATGTTAAGTATTTAAAATTGTTTGTAGGATTATACATGTAATAGAAACTGTTTTGTAGTAGATTGTCCCTGAAGATGGCCGGATTGGCCGAAACGTTGGACGTATAAGAGAAATAAAAAGTTTTGAGACTATAATAGATAGAGTTTGAATTATTTATTTAAAAAATTACTAGTCTCAAGAAAATATTAAGATTATAAATTTATTTTTAATTTTAACTAAAATAATCATAATATTATTATATCTTAGAATCTAAGAATGTATAAAATAGCATTAAATGTTATACAAATTAATTTAATTGTACTTAAAACTTCTGTATTATTAAAGCCAAAGTTTCTTAAATATAAATGAAATATATTAATTTATTTTTTGTCAGTATAAATGTATTATGATATATATACAAATATAGTTATGAAAAACCAGGAATGATATACTGCTATGTACTAGTAGCAGATTTACTTGGGATGCCAGGATAATCG
>NW_027113749.1:24141-30150 GCF_000696795.3 Halyomorpha halys | reverse complement strand
TTTCTGCTTCGATACTTAAAGGTTAGTCAATCTAATTTTCTCAGGGGCCTCTGGTAATATGACAAACTTAATACTGATGTTTCCATATCCGAGGGTGCTAAAAGCTTCCCAGAAGGATACCCTGACCAGGTATAGGGGCAGATGACGAAACACCTTAATAATACCCCGGATTGTCAATACATAGCAATACTAAGGAAGCTGTAATTATTTTGAAAAAAATTAGGGTGGTTGGTTGAAAGCGAGTAAGTTGTTCGATGTACGACATATCACAATCCTGCAAAAGAAGATCGTAACACAAACAGAAAAGGCAATCTTACCCCGCCGGCACCGCCCCACTAAGACCCCGGGAAGCGGCATGTCGTTTTTCAATTTAAGGTGCTTTTTGAATATTGCTCGATTAAACTATCTTAATGTTCCCTCTTTCCGTTTTAAGCTAATAATTCAAAATAACTTTATAGGACCGTCCCTATCCGAGGTTCTTAGTAGGGTGGATCCGACGGCGAAGGATTGCCTTAGTTTTTGTGTTAAACTTTAAGATAGCTTAAATCGAGCATTATTTAACAAAACCTGAAATTTAATAACGGCATAAAACCTTTCACTCCTGCCCTCCAGGTAGCCTTATTTGTTTGACTTCTTAAACATACAATTATAGTGAGTTTAGGTACAGCTTTTTCTTTACTTGTGTTTTATTACTTATATTATTTTATATTTATAAAAAGGAGTTTTATATCGTTTATAAATGTAAAAGATTATCTTTTGATGTGTTTTAAGTTTATTTTTATTACATGTAACCAATATTTATGAAAATATTGTTATTAAATTAAAATAATTAATTTATTTTATTTCATTTGTGTATTTCTACACTTTATTGCAAAATTATAAATTATATACTTATATGTATGTATCTGAAGGCTGCTATCCATGATCTTTCATTACACATTATATCACCTGACACACTGACATATCGACCTGCTTCGCAACACCAAACCCCAATCCTACTTATGAAACCGTTTTATATCACCAAAAACTTCGGTATTTACCTTAAACCATGAGTACGGGTGAAGGTCTCTCGAATATTTGATTATTTTAGATGACCCCAGCGACGTACAAATGACAAACGGACAAAGATCTTTCAAGGCGCAATGCAGTGAGGTGCTTCCAAATAATGATTTAGACGTTTCAATTATATTATCTGTTAAAGCTAAAGATGAACTGGAAGAGACAGAGCACTATCTGATCCAGTTTTTACATTTTTAAAGTGTATACCTTAATTATGAGAAGATCTTCTACTTATATATTTGTATTATATATTTTAACAAATATTCTTACTCGAACAGATTTAAAACTTAGATTTTGGTTGATTTTAACTCTATCTAATTTACGTTGGCAGGATAGATTCAAACAAATCAATAGGCAGATAATAAAAAAATATAAAAGTGACAAAATGAAATGCATTTTCTATTTCGGACCTTTGTTATGTTTCTTGGTTGGCTAAAGGGGCTTTATTTTTTATTTATTTATTTTTTTTTGCATATTTTCTTTGACTATACTAAATTTGTTAATCTATTCAACTGAGAATAAAAGAACATCCTTAGGCTTCCATGGTCCCTGCGAAAATATGAAAAAAAATTATATTAAACAGATTTGTCTTTCGATTGATTACTGAACTCTATTTATGCTTTAGCACGTGCATGGTAAAATATATTAAGCTAGTACACAGTGAATAGTAGTCATAATTACTGTACACGCCCTAAAGCATGATTCTAGTAAATGGCGATAATGAACGCTGATCAAGTACGCATAAATTGATTGTTAAAGTTAAAGCTATAGTTGTCAAGAGTAGTTATTTAAGTCTAAATCCAGGCTAAGTACCCTGGGTAAATAACAAGTTAGTTAACTGATACACTATGAATTACTACTTATTTATTGGGAACATCTTCTGATTACTACTGGCACTAGGTGATTTATGCATCTCAGATTATAGATCAAATGACTCTAACTAATAACTAGAGTTACTTTTGTTCAGCAAAAAAAACAAAAAAAAAAACGAAAGACGAGCGATAAAAACGCAAAATTGTGAAATGAAAACCTCAAAATGTGTATAAACCACACCATTTCTGCAATAATGACTTTTTATTATACCCATAATTTATATTATTGACTAGCAGACCCGGAAATGCTTTGCTACTGCTATATTTGAAGATGTATATAAATTGATTGAACACTAGTAAAACTTTGATAACAATAAATATATATATATATATGAAGTGATAATACAGCTAATTTCACTGTATAATCATTAATAATGGTCTGAATTAGTTTGATTTTTTTACCTTTTCTTTTAGAAAATTTTATTATCTATGATGTTGTCATATATAGACACTAAATAATATTTGAGGGTTTCAGGCAACGCCAAAAACGTAAAAGATTTGATTTCTTATCAAAAATCATTTAATAAAATGGCTAATATTGTTTTCTTATTCTTGCAAAAAATTAAAATCGATTTGCATGACATAAACGTGTACATTCTAAGCTACACGCCAAAAACACTCAATTTTTTTGATAAAATTTATTTTAACCGATAAAATTGGACCAGGCTATGATCTCATAAAACCCTAAACATTTAACAAAAAGCCGCATCACAATTAGATTCATTACATTCATTTTTATATGTTAGATACATGGAAAAATTATGCCTCAAATTAAACTTCTTAAATACTCTATATTTATGCAAAAATATATAAAAATTAAACTACTCTGATTAAAAACCTAAAAGTTTGTCGATAATGGTAGAGCTATGAGTAAACTAATTGTTTTAAATTATATTCTCATCTGAGCTGAAATTTAATTTTTCAACTTCATCAAACTACCTAAAACTAAAAGTTATAATTTTATGAAAAAAAATGCTATGCATTTTATATTTCAAGGAAAAAAGGAAACTTCTTATCTTAATTTACCCTACAATTTCACATATTACATATAAGTTCTCTCGCTTAGATTTTCAATTGTGTATACATCACTAACCAAAAAACCAAACGGAAAAAAAAACTTAATTAAAAATGAATAGGCATAATCTTAAAGATCAGAACAAATGATTTTAATTTACATTTGAAATAATATATGCCGGTAATATGACATAATAAAAAAAAAAATGGTTTCACCAATAAGCACAAAAAAATCAAACGGAAGAATGAATGTTCACAATGCTATAGATTTCACAAACTTTTGGGTTTAGATCTTATTCAAAAGATTATCCCTTTTTAAAAAAATTAAAACCATTTCTATGTTTTTGGTCATCATTGAGAGCCTCCGATACACTCGGTCCTACTCCCAATCTACGTAAGTTCATCTAATAGAAATGACATTCTTCAAATATATGACTGACCGTACACTGTTGCAGTATTGACATTTTGGCGATGGTAGCTTATTGATCAGGAATCCATGAGTTAAATTCTTATGACCTAGTCTCAATCTGGCTATAGTTACCTCCTCCCTACGATTGGAACGATTTGTTGTGGTCCATGGTTTAATAGTTTCTTATTTGCTTGGCGGGCTTTCATTCCACATGGCTTGCCAACTAGCTAATATTTAATTTTTCATCGGGAGACTTATTTCTTGGGGTGTCAGAATAGCCGCGCCCCGACCCGGAAGGTCAAGTGCTTGTTTGGCTGCAACGTCCGCCAGTTCATTTCCAGCTATCCCCACGTAAAGAAAACCCGGCAACCATATAAAGAATACAGTTTTTCCCAAGTTTTCTTTCATGTTGGTGTAATAGTGTATTTTTTGTTTACCGGGTGTTTCGGGTAAATGGTCTTCATGGCTTTTAATGAGCTTGAAGAGTCGATAATGATAACAATGCTAATATGTGTCACTGTCATGGAGAAGTGGAGTGCTGTGGCTATTGCATGTAATTCAGCTGTATATACACTGTATAATTTATGTAGTTTTACTTTATGGGTTGAGTTATGTGTGAAGAAAGAGGATGCTGTAAATTCGTTAGATTTTGCTCCGTCAGTATATATCAAAAAAAGATCTGGAATATTTTGGGAGAGACGTGAGAACCTAGTTCTATATTCAGTAGGTGACGTACTACTTTTGGGAAATCGGGATAATAGTAGCATTGTATTTGGTAGCCTGTGAATCGATGGAGGATTGAGGACTTCCGGTATGTACAGAGGTATTTCTTTAAAGAACTCAATAGCAGTATGTGTTCTTTCTGCCAACGCGAGTGTTGAATTTATTTTGATC
Source organism: Halyomorpha halys (assembly GCF_000696795.3). Taxonomy (NCBI): domain Eukaryota; kingdom Metazoa; phylum Arthropoda; class Insecta; order Hemiptera; family Pentatomidae; genus Halyomorpha; species Halyomorpha halys. The sequence goes on along the minus strand of NW_027113749.1, from coordinate 25,902 downwards.
TAAAAAAATGAATATTTTGGTTTAAAAATGTATTTATGCGTAGGGTGATTCTTTTGAGGGTATAATTTTGAAATGTAGTTTATCGCCAGTTTTTTTCCTTCTGTATAATAGAGGAGGTAGTCCAGCTTCAGAACACAGGGTAAGAATGGGGCTAATTCAAAATGCGCCAGTTGCGATACGTATCTCTGTATGAACCACATCTAGTCTGGCGAGAATCCGGTGTCGGGCAGAGCCGTAACTAAAACATATTCGAGTTTCAAGCATACCAGGGTCCGGTATAATTATATCAGTGTGTGTCTGTCTGAGCCCCAGGAGGTACCGCTAAGCAAGCGTAATATATTTAGTTTTTTTGTTGTATTGGATTTTAATGTCGAAATGTGCGTTTCCCAATTTAGCTTCCGATCAAATATCATCCCCAGAAATCTGTGGTTATTTGTGTAGGGTATCACAGATTCACCTAAATATAGTTCAGGAGATGGTGGGGTTATTCTTTTTCAGGTGAAATGGAGGCATTTGGTTTTCTCAGTGAGAACTAGAGACCGATTTAAAGTGACCAGTTATTGATTCTATTGATTGCTTCCTGTAATTTATGTTTGATAGTAGTTGTATTTGCTGATCGACATATAATGGCTAGATCTTCCACGAATAACAGCAGTTTAACACCTTGGCATGTTAAGTCCCAAATCGTTAATTCCTAGGCAGAATAGTGTTGGGATGAGAACACATCCTTGTGGGACTCCGCTAATCTGTTCATGTTCACAGGGAAATTCGCATCCTATTTGTACTCTGAAGGTGCGATGTGAAAGAAATTGTTTTATGTATTGGCACATTTGCCCTTCGATTCCGACAGCTGATAATTTTTTAAGGATTATATTATGTTTGATACTGTCAAATGCTTTTTTAAGATTGAAAAATATCGCGATTGAATGTTGAGCATTAATAAATAAATATTGGGTTTCAGCCACCAATCTAACCAGATGGTCTAGTGTGGATCAATCTTTGCGGAATCCAAATTGAAAAGATTGTAAAAAATTATACACATTAATCTTTTATTGACCATACGTTCCATTATTTTACTCATACAGCTTGTGAGGAATATGGGTCGTTAGCTGGCTGCCATCCGCTTGTCTTTTCCATTTTTTAAAATTTGGATTATTATTGATTCCCGCCAGGTATTTGGGAATTTTCCAGTGAATCAGACATGATTGTAGTAGTCAAGCATCCACTTTAGCATATTATTTGGGAGTTTTTTTTTTTTGTCATGCCATAGTGGATTTGATCAGATCCGGGTGTAGTGCCTTTGACGGTATTTATCAAATACTCAAATATTCGTATGACAGCCTTAGTCGCCCGGGATAGAATGTCTCATAGAAGGTTATATTGTCAGGGACAGGGGAGGACGCTTAATCAGAGCTGCTAGAGTGCTGTATGGTAAGATATAGAAGAAAGAGACTGTGAACTACAGATTCCAGAAAGATAGGAACCACAGTCTCCCTATAACAGTTTCTAGACCCGAAAAACAATTAACATGAGAGAAATTCTCACGCAGCGACCAATGACGGTTTAATTTCCAACTTATACTCAACTGAGTTTTACTCTGATCTCCTCCCAACGGTTAGACTGTGCAATTCTCTCACAGTACATTCCTAGCATTTTGCTCAACTCTTACGTTACTTTTTTAAATCATGAGGGGAGGCAAGAAGACCATAGATCTTTTACGAAATCTGGATTCTTCAGAACCATTATATTATTACATCCGAT
>NW_027113749.1:21807-23866 GCF_000696795.3 Halyomorpha halys | reverse complement strand
ATATATATATATATCATTTATCATTATGAGATAAATGCTCACGAGATACTGCTAAGGGAACACTAAAGTAGAACACTTCTGCCGGGGTAAATATCTGTTTATGATGCTGGCTACTCGTATTAGATTATGTTACTACTATTTTTAGATTAATCCCTCATCTGTACACCATCTACAATCGATTCAAATATCCTTTTATGCGGTTTTAAATTCATGTTTAAATCTAACTTTGATATGAGAAAATATAATTAATAAAAGAAACGTGAAAATATAAATCATTCAACCAAGTTTCTTGGTCTGAGAAACCTGTTCAGATAAAAAGTAAAACCATTATAACCTAAATAATAAATAGAATAATAGGTGGGAAAGCTATCAGAGGTTAGGAATGGCTATGTTTATGTATTGGTTATGTACCATAGAGGTAATTATGTGAATGTTTGTGAATAATAAATTGTTTTTATATAAATAATGATTAATTAAACATTACCAAAATTTGAGTAAAAATAAAGCTTATTTGTTCATTCCAGTGATTAATAAAAAAATAAATAAAATCAAAAGGAAAATATATTTATCATGTACATTCCAGAGGTAATATTGGTATATATTTACAAGTTTATATGTGTACTGATTGCGATTTAAGCACTTTTCTTAATAAAGAAATTTTTAATATCCAAAACATAATGAACGTCATTTTTTCTTCAGTTCTTAAGAATTTATGATTAAATTTTCTTTCTGGTTAGAGAGAAAAAGTATAAAAACAAAATCAAAAATTTGAGTTTATCCTCTAAAGAATTCAGGAGCAGGCGCAGGAGGGAGTGGTATATTAAACTCAGGTTCAGAGTTACCAGGAAGGACTGAAATGATTGTGGGCCTCGGAATGTCAGAGGGTCTTGAGACAGCAGTTGGTTGGATGGGTGTACCTCCACCTCCTGGGATGTGAGCACCTTCTGCATGGAAACCTGTCTCGTCCGCGTACCACTTGACAGTGATGACCTGACCATTAGGAGCTGTGTAAGAGTAACTGCCACGAGCGGTCTGCGCTTCCTCTTCGGTCTCTGGGTTATTCAAGAAACCTTCCTCTTCAACGGATATTCCGTTACTTGTCTGGTATCTATATTAACAAAATAACGCTGTACTATTCAAGATATTTCGCATGACATTTAAAATTGGTTATGGTTAGTTAGAAAGCGTGATTTGAGTGTAACTTTAAATTCTTTAGACATCAATTTATATGATTTTTTTAAAAATAAAATCGAGTTATTTTTTTAATTAAATAAGAAATATTTAGTTTTTTAAAAATTAATGAATAAGCTTATAAAAATATAATAAGAGTAATAAGAAACTATAGTACCTGTACTTGTAAGTACCATCGTAATTATTTTCCCTCTCAGAGAATAGAATGACATCATTGTTTGGAGACTGCTGTCCATGAACAAGCTCAACCCCTAAAATTAAAAGGATCCAACTCTGTAACAAACGGAAATATTTATGAGGGTTATAACATAATATATAAAATGTTTATGTTCTTCAACTATTGTAAGATACACTATTAGAGGTTAAATCATTGATAAAAGAATTCGGTACATTTATCTACCTATATAAGAGATTTACATGTATAGTATGGGGAAGGCAATCTTGTGTTGTAAATTTTTTAAAGGACATACTCGTTTAAAAACCAAGTTAAAAGTTGTATCAAACTGAAATTATTTATTTAATGAAAGATTTTTATTTTGTAGCTACGGTTTACTGAAATAGACTTCCCAAAAGTGACACTATAATTGATTATAATTATTTAATTGAGTTCATCAAACTTGTTATATAAAGATGCAATTAATGTCAGATTGAGGTTACATTAAATGTTTAAGTTAAAACGGTTTGAGTCACCGTTATATTCACATATATATTCGTTATATATCACACTGTTATATATTCATTATATTATATGATATATTCACAATTCTAAGAAAAATCCTGAAATACTATCTTTGAAGCACTAAACTGCTCAATGAAAAAGCGATTTACTGCAACATAAATTAGGTGACGCCGACTTCATTTATACTGA
>NW_027113749.1:21142-21347 GCF_000696795.3 Halyomorpha halys | reverse complement strand
ATTACTCATTACAGTCTGCCATCAGAAACGGTATTTCAGTGTTCTTCCCTGGACACTGCGGAATAGCGGTCAACGAACTGGTCGATAGGGCAGCAAAAATGGCGATTGCTGAAGGAATGCCATTTCGCGAAGTGCCTGTTGACGATTTCATTGCTCTCATTAAGCACAACATTAAATTGAAATGGAGACAAACGTGGGAAAATGT
>NW_027113749.1:17256-19392 GCF_000696795.3 Halyomorpha halys | reverse complement strand
CACTTAAATAAATAAAAAAAAAAAAAAAAAAGCAATTTATATTTGTTTTTTAGATGACAAATTTTAATTTATTTAATTCGCATACAAAATATGACAAAGTATCAATTTATTACTATTATAAATACATAAATAATAATGTAAAGAAAATATGATTCAAAATAATTATTAATATAAATAAGTATTTCAAAATACACAAGAATATTAATTAAATTTATTTTTAATACTGAAGACCTTATTATATTTTACGTAAGCGTTACAAAAGGCAAACGGTAGGTTTGTGATTTTTAACCTTTATACGGACCAGGGTAGAAACATCAGGGTAAGTAAAAATGAAGAGGGTTTCATAAAATTTTCTTTAAAATAAAACTCAGTTCATATGAGGTTGAAATGACATATATATTCGGATTTTGAATTAAATCTATATTCAGTTTTTATTTTGTATACACCTCCTTTTATATTAACACGTATATTATGTTTGAGGTACAAATGTACACGCAATGTGGTGGTTAATGGCTCACTAATATAGATTTCACTGGAACAATCCTTGATATAACTTATTTCCTCCAGCACGCAAACCCATTTCTCAAGGTCAGATATAAGATGATACGAGAAATGGATATAATTTCATTCATTTCTTTTTTTATTTCAATTTAAAAAACAAGCGTAAAATATAGATTCGGTTGTGAAGATCTTTAAATTATTCTATACTACTCAACTCAACTTACTGTAATATAAATGTATAACATCGTTTCTCTATTATAAAAAATTATTAACAATTCATACCAAAAAAGTGGATTTTTAAAAATAATTAAATTTTTATTGCAAATAATTTTCATTTCAACATTTTTAATTAAATTATTAGTGTATTTTTTGTTATGAGAATGTTGATAAATAAGAAACAAAAAAATTAAATCCTCTAAAATAAACTCTAGGAGGCATTGACAAGTTCAGAACCCCCTCAAAAAATATTATCTTTATTTTTTTTAATGTTCCTGATTTCATTCATTTTTCCTTATTTTTGTACTACCAGCAACGAGGAACTCAAATGTTTATTTATATCGACAAGATTAATTGAAAATTGAGGAATTAACTAACTCTTAATATAATTTGGGGGTTTAATGTACGCTTGATATTAAGTAAAAGGCTATATATTCTGTAAAATCATGTTAGGTGGGAGAATTCGTGTTTCTTCACTAATTCATTTTCATGGGTGTAAATACTCTTTTTTAATACCAAAATAAATAAAATTTTAGTAACCAATTCCAAAGAAGAAAGTCGTCTTATTATTGTTAGGCATTATTGCGTTACGCTTATAAATTTAAGTTGAAAATTTTATGATTTCTATAGAAATCATTAATGTTAAATTCAAATTTTCAGAACAAGAATACTTGATTTAAGGTTCATAAGAAGTAAACGATTCACAATACAATTTTCGTAAAAATTCTTTGGTACCACTTACAAGTCCCATCGTTACAATCTACGGACATGAAGGTTACACTGTAGGGTCCAGTGGTAAACACATGCCACCTATATAAGTGATTACCCCTCCACAATCTCCCTCCTCGGTCCAAAATAGCCTTAGGTGATAATTAAAATTAAAATTACTATTACACATCAATATTTTTTTTCTCTCTACCCTTACTCTTGAAAGGCTAGAAAACGAATGCATAGACAATATCAATATATGCTTGATATCGGTGGTCTATCCAGACGTTTAACAGGAGTACGTAGGTTTAACATATTTTGGTTGATTTCAACACATAGAAGAGCATGCATATTCAGTAAGAAAATAGACATGGTGAAACAAAATATTTTAAAAAATGATAATTAAACATATAATTGTCGATGAAATAAAAGTAATATAATTTAAAAAAATTAAAATTAATCTAATAGAGGGAAAAAATGAGAGACTATCAGTATTTTTCTTTTTCAGGAATTGTTTAGTGGTTTATTTTAATTTCTCATGTAAAATAACCCTTTCGTTGATTCGAACGGTCATCTACAAAAATAATTAAAAAATGATTGTTACATTTAAAATTTTTAAAAATGGCCTAATTTTTTTTAGTTTTTTAAAAAAAATATAATTATTAATTAGTATTGATATGTACTAGTAGCAGATTTACTTGGGATGCCAGG
>NW_027113749.1:14249-15300 GCF_000696795.3 Halyomorpha halys | reverse complement strand
TTAGGAAATAATGCTATCATATACATTAATTTTACAATTTAGTGATGGCCTTTTACAAATTTATAATTATTTACATATTTTACACTATAGTCATATCTTTTACATTATATTTTATGGCAGTTAATGATTATATAATTAAAGTTAATTCAGAGCATTCATGTAGATGGTTATTCATTTTCATTTTATATTAATTATGTATCTTTATATTTATTTATTTTTTTATTACTTTTTTTTGTTTTATTTTATGTATTATTATTATTTTATTTCAAATTTCAAATACTCGGATTAGCATGCCTGAATCTGCGTCTACTTTAACTTCAGGATCATCATTTCCAAATTTAATAAATATAAAATAAATAAGTGGATCACACGGATTATTTATTTATATATCTATTTTTTAATAATCAATAAATCAAGTTATGTTCAGACGGGAGGCATTAGTTATTTTTTCTATTGAAGACAAATCTTAGTTATTATTTTTTCTATGTTTAAACGGAAGAACTATCCCTTTTTCCCCCCCTTTTTTTTTTCTTGTATTCCGGTTAGACAGGCACCTTTTCTACCTGATACCCTTTAACCCATGCTAAATACGAAACAAGCATTGTTCCGAAATAATATTTTATGGCAAATAATAATACTTCTTCTTGAAATTATAATATATTCAACACTTTAACATGTTAGTGGTTGTTTCTTTACAAACAAAATAAGGTAATGATTTAAATAAATAAGATCCTATAAATTTAGAATAAAAAATGAATATTTTTTTTTTTAATTGAATTTATGATCCTTTTCTTTCTTTATGTCTTATGAACGCTCATTTTATTTATTTATTTTCTTTATGGTGCTCTCCTAATATTAATATTTACTCTTGGGCTACATTCAGATAATTATTTTAAATTAAATTAATGCAGTTAATATTTGAATTAAGTTAATATTTATTATTAATGACTATTTTTAAATATTAATTTTAGTAATATATACTTTATAAATCAAGATTTTCAGACCGTTAATGACTAGTTATTTCCAATATTTAAAGTCCATTTTCTATATT
>NW_027113749.1:7398-12519 GCF_000696795.3 Halyomorpha halys | reverse complement strand
CTTATTAGTTAATTTATACTTATAGCTGCTGATGCCGTGGGATGTAGTGCCGTGGGTGTCTTCTGTTTCATCAGGGATGTCCAGGCCTCCTGGCCTTCGTATGGTCCTCCTGACTTCACTCGTCTGAGCCTTCCTCTTGAGTGTGCCTGCTGACGAGGCCCTCCTCCGTCTCAGCCTTCCTGTTGAGTGTCGTCGTCTGTTCTTCTAAATTCCCTCTCTGTATTTTTCTCCCACTTCTCTTTTGGGGCGTTACCTTATTTTTAAATCTCTTCTCTGATTGGTTATCGATGTCCGAAGACTCCCGAGGCAGGCGTCCCCCTCCTCAGGGCCGAGGATGTGTAACAAAAGTTTGACTTGTCCAGGAAGGGCCTGCACCTGGTTAATTTGATTCTGGTCCCTCGTCCCAAACTATCATTTTTGTTAGAATACTTAAAGGTTAGCCAATCTAATTTTCTCAGGGGCCTCTGGTAATGTGACAAACCCAATAGGGATTTTCATATCCGGGGACTCAGTAAGAGACTCCTACCCTAACCAGGTATCGGGGACAGATAGCAAAAAACCTTAATAAACGACATATTGTTGAAATCATGGCTAATTCCTCGATACATAGCAGTTACCCTTAACTGTTTTTTGTATTGGCTCCTGAAGGTGAACTATATACATGAGCTATGGATATTGTGATGAATATTACATTTAATAAATCATGAGCAACCTTTTTTTATGACAGGCATTAACTCACTTTCTTATATGAATTCTTAATTTTAGTAATTTCACGTCAATAGAATAACCCTATCGACTGTGATTGTCACTGACTCCTCATATTTAAAAAAAAATAAATTGGGTGCGGTGTGAAATCGAAGATGATTAAAGTGAAACTTTCAGAAAGTCGAGTTCATTAAATAAGTTGCTATAATATCCCTGTCACGTTCCTTACTTAAGCACGTTATTTCAGATTAGTACAGATGTTTTTGTTAAAACGAATTCAGCAGCTAGACTGTGAAACACCTGAAAAGTACGTTTCGAGACCAGAACTTTGGACGCAAGGAACATTAAATTTCATTTTGAATATAAGAAGATGGTCAGGGTTGCGGTCAAAAAATTACAAATAGTAATATATTCTAACAAATAGATTTATTGTCAATCTCTGTTTGACCTATCGCTTTGAACAGCCCTGATGAAGCCCTGCAAAGTGGGGCGAAACGTCGGACATGGTTAAAAACTATTTGTTCTTTTTTACTGTAACCCTGACCATCTTCTTATATTTAAAGTTATTCGGTCAACTGTATATAAATTTCATTTTATTTTGCATTTCCGATGGAAACTCAGATTCTTTCAAATTTTTCACTGCTCTTCCCCTTCTGATGTATTTTTTTTTGTCTCTGGTTCGGAGCTTGCGGAACTACAGCAAGCACAACAAGGAGCTTCATGGAGGAAGTCAGTGTGATATCAAGGATGTAGCGAAACGGCAGAAGGTGTAATCCTAGACTCCGTGAAAATCATCCACCAGCACATGCATGGTAACTAATAAGGATGGTGATTTCTCAGGGAAAGGCATATATTGGACATTTTATATCTACATTGTTTTATGTATCTTATAATTCTGTATTTATTTCCTTTAATACACATATTTATTACTTGTATATGTATATATACAATAGCGAAGGTTTTAACATTAAAATAATAGAAAAATTAAACACACCTATAAAGTTCAATAAAAAGGTATAAAAAATAAAATATTTAAGGGAAAAAATAATAACAAATAAAAAAATCATGTATAATTTTAGCACATAGTTTAAAATTTTTATAATGTGATTATTTATATTGTTTTATGCTCTGACTATATTAATAAGCTTTAAAAAATTGATCTTTGCTAGTTATAAGTATGGTGTGTATGAGGCAACCCAATGAGGTTGAGCGTGCTGCTTGCATGTAGGTACGTTATTACGAATTAGAGAACAGTATATATTATTTAAAAATATGTCGTATTTACAGATTATGAACAGTGCTCCATCTTCCCCACGGGAAATAACATCCGACCTGAATTCAGAGAAACATATCTTACGCCAGGCCGTTACAGAACATACAGAATGTCCTCCTGCGAAACGACGTCGTACAGCCCAAAGAAAATCAGCCTTATCTCTATTCTCCAGATTATAACCACTACTGTTCAGATGAATCTACTGGTACTGCAACAAATCCCCAATTTCCTGAGGTACGTGACACGACGGATGACGACACAACCACGTCCACTACCGCAGATATGGGACTCGATCCTTCAGATCTTGTCGACTTCTTTCAAAATACAAACTCACCGATTGGAAGAGGTGGACTCGGATTCTTTTTCAAACATTTACAATACCGCTTCCAACGGTTCTTTATCCACGACATTTGGAAGCCAGGACAACGTACTAGCCCTAGAGGATTTGTTGAGGAAATCTTTAGGCGACTTCCTCAATACAACAGACCAGACGGATTCTGGTTCGCGTGGTTGCATGACAATAAACGCTCCACTCACATACACGTCGTCCACGACTGCGCCTATAGTAACCGATCCTGCCGTTGCGGGCCCATCGCTGACTTATCGTCTAGATACGGACAAACAAACTACACCTTACAACGTTACCGCAGACGACTCCGACGACGAGGAACTATCGCTTCCGTCGCGGCCTATCTCGAAAATCTCCAATCGTATTCAGCATTGGATGGACGAACGTGGTGTGGAATCAACATCGGAGGTCTCGAATCCCACATTAATGTTACAAATCAGAGTACTGCCGTTTCAGTCTTTGAAAACGCTAGAAAAGCAGAAATGGTATCAGGCAACGAAAGAATTGTTAGAGGTGGGCATCAACAAATTTACGCATCCGGAGGCCTACCGTCTATGGCGTCTTTTAAGAAAGGAATTACTCACGGTAACAAGTCAGGGCAACAACTTCAAGGACCGCGAACCACTATTGTGGGGTTTATGGAAGAAAACATAATTGTTCCCGATCACGACATCACTAGGCATCCGATATGGTTAGAACATTCTTATTTTCGATTTATTACTGACCGGAGCCCTGATTTCCAAAACCCCTTAAAGATTAACAGAACAATATTGTCCAACATGGTTTTAGACGACTTACGCGAGTGCATACAACACAAGAACGTATACTACTATCCACCTAAAGAGAAGGTACTAACATTAGACGAATCGTATAATCTTATACGATTAATACTAAGGCAACAAATGACAGCATACCAATTATCTGAATTTCTTCACAACCTATATCTTATGTTGAATCACAAGTCCGGCAAACACAACTGCATATTAATAAAAGGTGTATCCTCTGTAGGTAAGTCGTGGTTCGCTAATCTACTAGGTAAATTGATGATCAATACCGGGTATATCGGCAATTCGAACAGATACAATCAATTCCCTTTTCAGGATTGTCCACGACGGAATTTATTAATATTCGATGAACCGAAAGTCGAACCTTCGTCTTACGAAAACTTCAAATTGCTGTTTGCTGGTACACCCCTTTCGGCTAATATAAAATATGAAACCCGGAACCTCGTTAATCGTACGCCGGTTATTATATGTTGTAACAGCGACCCGTTCCCTCATAACCCGGAATTCAATTCGCGGATATACAGATACACGTGGAACACACGAATAGACAGTATACTACCAAACATTAAAGGACAACCACACCCTGACGGACTTTACCGCTTACTTCTGCAATATAACACCTTATCAACGTTGTTACCTCTTGCTATGTTACAAAACGACGTACCGGTGGAGGAATACAGAGAGGCTGACACCAACATGCAGGCCATCCTGGAGGAGGACGCCACATCTCTACCTACATCTTTTATTCCAGATACACCAACCGATATGGAGATAGAGTTCGAACGTTTACAACGTTCTATTAATATGGATCAATGGGAAATATAAATAACACAATTACTATATCAACAATTGTATATTTAATAATAATAATAGAACTATTACAAAATATGTTGTATTTATTCATAAGGAGCAAACCCATATACATTATTTGCAAATACATTGGGTATACCCGATGGTTTAGTCCCAAATGGAACTTTATGTACACTATTAACATTCTTGTATGTATAATGATGATGGAAATCCGTACTAACAACTATACAACTATTTTTGGATATTTCACTTGCATGTAGGTACGTTATTACGTATTGGAGAACAGTATATATTATTTAAAAATATGTCGTATTTACAGATTATGATGAACGATTCATCGGACGCTGATGAAGATCTGGATAAAACTGTAGATTACGATACCTCTCGAAGATATTATCTAGGTAATGTGGCATTCACATAATTATTTTGGGCCGGGTAAAAGTGATTACAGTAAACCGCCTATAGACGCCGACGACGGTATAGCACGTGAGCACGATTTATTATATGAACGTGCACGTCGTTTTAACGATATTCATACGGCCGATGCTATAGCCGTTAAGGCCTTTGCTAAGGATATCTTAAAAGGCAATTGGCATTCTCTAATTGGTGCTGCCGGCTTAGGCATTAAATATATAGCTGAAGGTGTTAGTGGCCGTATTTTATATCCTGTTAATTTACAGGGAAAACAAGGAAGGACGGGCGTAGCTTCAACGAAGGCAACATCCAGTACGCGTACCAGTTTCAACATAGAAACCGTAGTGCCGCTTCGTCGTCGCAGGAGATCTCTGAACGTCAGAGGGAAAGGCGACAAAAAACCAGAGAAGCGTCCAGGGAAGAAGGCAGACAAAGGACGCGTGGCAACCGTCCCCCTCTCCGTGAAGTCGAAAACATCCAAGAAGAAGAGGCCGGCGGACAACGAGATCAAAAACAAGAAGGCGAGCTGAGCGCTTGAACATGTGCATTTAATAACAACCTGGTGAAACGCGTATAAGATATTCTTTTTTGAGAACAGGGATAAGAGCTTAATTACAAAAGTAATGATTACTAGCTTAGCTTGTATACCGGTCCAATTTTTATGTTTCTGGATGACGTATGCGGAATATAATAGTCTTCCCGCTGGTAGCCGTGTTGTTGCCGTCGAATTTATGGTTACTCCAAAAGGATTTAAGACGTCGTTCGATACCGGCGTGACTGTAACG
>NW_027113749.1:0-7323 GCF_000696795.3 Halyomorpha halys | reverse complement strand
GGGTATACCCGATGGTTTAGTTCCAAATGTAACTTTATGTACACTATTAACATTCTTATATGTATAATGATGATGGAAATCCGTCCTAACAACTATACGCGTTTTAAGTTCCCAAGTAGCGCACGACGTAAAGAACTCCTGTATCTCCTTATCAGGAGCGTTGGTCTGTATAGGTAAAACGCCTACATGTAATCTAGGCTGAGGATGCCCTGAATTAGGAGGTGTATGATCAGGTATAGTAACGCTATGACAATGCTCAACTAGTTCTTTAACATAATCGTCATACGAACCGGACGATTCAGGAATGACAGTTAGGTCAGATATACGACTAACTTTAATTTTATTATTACCCGACACAAGACCGATAGTCGTACGTATATCCTCGCCACCCATACTAGTTTTATTAGTAACAGCAGGATCGTGAATTACCATATTCGGTCTGGCTTTCATTACATTTGTTTTTACTTTACATTTATAATGGACGCACGGCGTTTCCATATGGTCTAATAAATTAAACGTCTTGCTAAACTTAATTATTTCCGGCCATCCCACCGCATCTTTATTCTTTTCCGTAGCTTTGGTAGGCAAACAAAAACCACCGTATGTCGGCTATGTTCTCTGAATACCAACGCATGTAGGTATGCTCGCGTCGAAGTTGTCGTCGTAAATATGTCTACCCCATAGACGTTCCTCTATATCATGCCCATCTGGATATCTAAGGTCATCTATCTTCATAGGCTGTGTAGCATTCCGGACAACTTTATAATTACGTATAAGGATATGTCTATTTAGGCCTACGGCTACCTGACCGAAAACGCCTTGTGTATTGTTTGCAGACGACGTTACAGTCACGCCGGTATCGAACGACGTCTTAAATCCTTTTGGAGTAACCATAAATTCGACGGCAACAACACGGCTACCAGCGGGAAGACTATTATATTCCGCATACGTCATCCAGAAACATAACTATTGGACCGGTATACAAGCTAAGCTAGTAATCATTACTTTTGTAATTAAGCTCTTATCCCTGTTCTCAAAAAAGAATATCTTATACGCGTTTCACCAGGTTGTTATTAAATGCACATGTTCAAGCGCTCAGCTCGCCTTCTTGTTTTTGATCTCGTTGTCCGCCGGCCTCTTCTTCTTGGATGTTTTCGACTTCACGGAGAGGGGGACGGTTGCCACGCGTCCTTTGTCTGCCTTCTTCCCTGGACGCTTCTCTGGTTTTTTGTCGCCTTTCCCTCTGACGTTCAGAGATCTCCTGCGACGACGAAGCGGCACTACGGTTTCTATGTTGAAACTGGTACGCGTACTGGATGTTGCCTTCGTTGAAGCTACGCCCGTCCTTCCTTGTTTTCCCTGTAAATTAACAGGATATAAAATACGGCCACTAACACCTTCAGCTATATATTTAATGCCTAAGCCGGCAGCACCAATTAGAGAATGCCAATTGCCTTTTAAGATATCCTTAGCAAAGGCCTTAACGGCTATAGCATCGGCCGTATGAATATCGTTAAAACGACGTGCACGTTCATATAATAAATCGTGCTCACGTGCTATACCGTCGTCGGCGTCTATAGGCGGTTTACTGTAATCACTTTTACTCGGCCCAAAATAATTATGAGAACGCCACATTACCTAGATAATGTCTTTGAAAGGTATCGTAATCTACGGTTTTATCCAGATCTTCATCAGCGTCCGATGAATCGTTCATCATAATCTGTAAATACGACATATTTTTAAATAATATATACTGTTCTCCAATACGTAATAACGTACCTACATGCAAGTGAAATATCCAAAAATATGCCGTACTTACCGTAGATGATCGAGAGAAACAGACTGGAGTCTAACAGGAGATGCGTAACCCACGTGCTCTGAACTTGGAATACTGTATTAAGCCTCCAAACAATCTACTTATATACCCATCGACGGCGGGGTCAACGTCCGGTCAGTAGGGCGCGGGGGCAAACAGGTCCGTGCTGCGACGACGACGACACCCGCCACCGGCGGGTTGTAAACCCTACGCCAAAGGTTGGGCGACCCTACGACATGTTGTGCTAACATGTTTAATATAGTGTTTTTTCTTCGTCTCTCTTGAATGTTTGTAATAATCACCGTGTAGTTAGCACGGTATTTTTTTTTTTTGGAAGATGCTATACCCATATCCTTCACATTACCCCTTCTTAAGGTAGGTTTACCTTGATCTTATCATTTTTAACAACACGTTTTTTAGGTACATACAGTTCAGACTGGTCAGTGGGAAAATTCTATTAACATTTGTATTTCCAGCAAATATTCGAAATTTATTAAAAATGTTAATAACATTTGATTCATTAATACTTTAAACATTTTTTTAATTTATCGGCGTAAGCAGTATACATTAGAATGTTAATAACAAAATATGATTAACCTTTCACAAATAATAATACTACTATAAAAATTCTGGTGTAAACGCGTCTATAAGTTGGCCAGCATCAGAGCCAGACACTGCTCTGATGCTGGCCAACTTTTCTGTTTCTTTTTTAAGATGTTCACATTACGCGGTAATCTGAAAGCATTTTTTGATGAGCGAGTGTTCAATGGGCAAATGGTAATATTGTGATATAATGATTTGCGTACAAGAGTTTATAAATAATATTAAGTTTCTCTGATTAAAAAGCGTGCATGTAAAAGGTAATCACTTTATTTATTGATAAGTACATCAAGCTGCCACAAACAAAAAAGGAGAATAAATAGATTAAATAAATAAATAAACAATCTCGACCTGAGGATCGATCCCCACGTATCGGGGTAGAGCAAGACCCTTCGAGATGCCAGGGCAGCCTTCTCACAGCGTCTCTGGTAATAAGCCAATGGAGGCTGAGTAAGTACGCTAAAGCCGCAATCACTCTACATGAGCAGATCATCTGGTCATTGTTATAACTCCAAATTAATAATTAAGCATTTAGTTGTGGTTCAAGATTATTTGTTCTTTTCCCCCCTTATACGTAGTTGTGCCTTACCGTTTTCTTGGGAATTTTTAAACAAGATATTATACTCCATCCGCACCTGGAATTGAATATCCTTAAGGAGTACGGGAGGCCATATTTTATGATAAAATGTTAGGTGATGTGGAACTGTTTCTGACCCAATCGGATTTTACGTTCTTCGAAGCACCACGGTACTTCACATAGGATTGTTGAGTATATATATTAAATTTGACAAGATATCGATTCCTGCGCAATGATTTCTCTAATTTCATTTATTTAGCTCGTTGTTTATGAACAAGGAGATAAACATTATTTTTGATTTTTCTGTAATCATTTAGCATCACTTAGAGACTACCTTGATTGTTAGATCTAGGAAAGGACAATTTTACAAGGAACCCATCTTCACTTTGGTTTAGGGACCTATCCGTGACCTTAGACCTAATTTCCTTGAAGCTAATGGTAGAAGGTAACGAAAGCGAAATAATAAAGGAACTATAGTTTGGTAATTTGTTAATTTAGATTGCACTACAACTTGGATGGCCAGATTATACTCAGCTATTACCTAACAAAAAAAATCCAAGAATTTTTGTGGTAAAAGAAGATGTGGTATCTAATACTGGCTAGTAATTCAAATATTTTGAGATATAATCATGTAATTCAATTAATCGTTTACTGGTTAACCGTTAATTCGTCGTGTAGCGGTAGGATCAGTTTAAAGGAGAAACAATTATTTTTTCATTTTTTTTTCATATATATGCATTAAAATTGCTTCACTAGGTTTGTTTCATTTACCAAGTTTATATTAGAAACTGAAATGGTTATAATACATGAATATTTTTGTTGGTTACCTAGTACCAGAATTTCCAGTAACTGAAGTTTAACGGTTACATTTTTGACCATAGATAAGTTGTACATAATGTGATGTGGACTTCAATAACTGGAATTTCTTTGTCTTAGGTCAGTTCAAAGAAGTGGAAATAAATAAAATAGATAAAAAATTGTGTGAATACAGATTTTAAATTTTAACGTAATTTAATTAATATACATAATAATTAAAATGTAAATAGGCAGTAAATAGATTTAATTACATTACATACTATGTATCTTTGTGACAAGTATGTTTTCTTTTAAAATGAATGATATTAATACTTGTGGTGTAGTGTTTGTGGTGAAATGCCGGCCAATGGCATTATTTACCGCAACAAGACAAGTTGTGGCCGAAGTTCAGGAGCCTAAGTACAGTCGCCCAGTCAACTTGTACAGAGTAGTCAACAGACCTTGCTGCGTGATTTATCACAACGCCGCTTCGATTTGTGGGCCCATCGACGTGGATGGGAGAACATCGTATCCGACCTTTTGGAACGGACTTCAGGATCCCGACCTATCCGTGTTCTTCAATTCCTAAAAATTATAATCAGGAATTTGTAAATTTTATTTGTTTATTTTAAATATTTTTATTTTGCTTAAATCGAAGGACCTTTTTTATTTTTTTTCTACATTTCAATGTTTGCAGGTTTCTTTTTTTTTATTTCGATTTATGTATTTTTTAATTGTATTAACAAATAGATGTTACCATCCGAGCCAGGGTTTTTTTTTTTTTGTTCTTTATTTAAGCTCTCCTCCAAAGAGACAGAGTTGATTTGAGGTGGCTTAACAACGGATAAGAAGCTGGAAAACAACGAGAAGGATATTTTTTGTCAACCAACCATTTAAATTTATTTTTAATTTTAACATACATAATCATAATATTATTTTATCTGAGAATAAAGCCTTATATAAAATGGCATCAAATGTTATACAAATTAATTAAATTGTACTTGAAACTTCTGTATTACTAAAGTCAATGATTCTAAAATTAGTTTATTTCACTTACATTTTATTCTTTTATTTTTTTTTTAGTAAAAGTATATTATGATAAATCTATAAATACTATAATTATGAAAAATCAGATATGACATACTAAGGAAACTATAATTATTTTGAAAAAGATAGATCTTCTTTATGTATTTATTACGTCCATTATTCTATATTTATTAAGGAAGTTTTACATTGTTTATAACTGTAAAAAAATAGTTTTTGATGTTGCGCAATAATCAACTTTTTATTATATAATTTATATTATTAATTAGCAGATCCGGCAATGGTTCACTATTGTCATATTTGATGATGTATGTACATTCATTTAACACTATTGAAGCTTTAACATCAATTTATATAAAATAAGTAATTAGACAGTAACTATCGTAACATAAATGGTAGCTGCTAACTTCGCTGTATCATCATTAATACCGGTCCGATTACGTCCATTTTTTTATTATTATTATTTTAAACAATTTGAAAAATAAAATAAAAATATATACTATCTGAACTACCCGCCTAGATACTAAATTTGGTTAATAACCTTTTTTTACCGATAAAATCGGACTAGTCTATGATCTTCTGAAAAATCAGAACATTTACCGAAAATCTCCACCAAAATCAGATGAACAATATAACATTGCATAAAATACAAACAAACGAAATGTTGGATATATGGGTAACTTATCAAACATTTGAAACAAATTAAATTTGTTAAATAGTCACTATATTTATGTAAACATACATAAAAACCAAAAATATCCTGATTTAAAATCTAAAATTTTGTCGCTAATGGAAGAGCTATGAGGGAACAAATTGTATTAAATGATTTTATATTCCCACCATGAAAGCTGAAAATTAACTTTTGAACTTCTTCAAAATGCCTCAATTTTAATTTTTAGATAAAAATATGCTATGCACTATGTAGAAAGGAGTATTTGAATCTTATTTCAAGCAAAATTTTCTTTTTAATTTACCCTAGAATTTCACATACCTCCCGCTTAGCTTATCAATTCATCACTAACCAAAAAACCAACCGGAAAAAACTTATAAAAGTTTAATTAAAAATGAATAGGTACAATTATACAGATCAGAAATTGATTTTAATTTTAATTTGAAATAATATTCATCAGTAATATTTATAGTAATAAAAAAAAATTTGTTTCCCCACTAATCACAAAAAATCAGGCGGAAGAGCGAACGTTCTGTATATTATTGAGCCTGTAACGCCCTTATTATACAGTGACTTTTTCTTAGTTATCCATCCCCAGGTTTATAATACTATTCCAAAAACACTCGTGACCTATGTTTACTTTTTTTTTCTTAATTTGACTTTCCATTGGTATTTATCGATGCATTGCTGTACTAAATTTGGCTCTTTTAATCCATTAACTAAATAAGGAAAAATAATAAAATGAATAAATATTGGCAAACATATTATAATATGGACATGGATAATATGAAAAATTTAATTCAATTATTATATTTTATGCTGCAAAAGTTAGTATTTAGCCCAAAGAGAACTAAATGAGTAATTCTGTGAAGAAAAGGATCAAAACCAGCTAATTTTTGAAGAAATTCCAAAACGTGCAATTTTATTCTGTATGAATTTAGTACTATTTGAATACCTTTTTCAATATTCGAGTTTCTGCCGAGGTTTGATAGAAGTCGAAACTAAATAACAAAGGATGGAATACCACGAAAATCCGGTCCCTACCGCTAACTATTTTTGTATAAGTATTTTGGGTTTTATTCCCAATTATTTTTCCGAATAAACTATTTTAGGCCGACAATGAAGGTCTTTTTATGATGCTCTTTTGGGCATTATAAATGTCTATATAATCTTGGACTGTATTTAGATATTTAACATTTGTGATATTGATATGCTTTATTTCAAGTATAATGGATTCAATGATCAACCTGAAATAGGTGTCGCCTTTAGATTTATTCTCATGTTGGGAAATAAACGTATATATTTTCCTATTATTTCATTTGAATTGTTTATACTTTTGCCTAACTGCCTTTAACTCTTTGTTACATGTTACTGCTTCATTATGTTATTACCACTTTTAACTCTCCATCTACATTCAATTGAGTTTTACTCTGGCCTACTCCCAACGGTTAGACTGAGCAATTCTCACCCTGTACACTCCTTACGTGACATATTTTTATATTCTCATTTGAGAATTTCGCTCACCTTTTACGTTTCTTTTTTGATTAGGGGGAGGGAGAGGTGAGGGATAAAGACCTGAGGTCTTTTACAAAAACTGGATTCTTCAGCACTTAATGGAAGACCTACAATTTACAATTACATTTCAAACTGCAGTGAAAGTCATCGTTAAGGTTTTATCATTATCACATTCGATTATATATTATAAAAATCGTACAAATTGTCTATGATGAGTAGTGAGAATACGGGCGAGCTGGGACACCGATTTGAGGAGCCAATCAGAAGCCAGCATTTTGATGACGTCACACATGGCGGGAGATTTGA
>NW_027113748.1:0-1116 GCF_000696795.3 Halyomorpha halys | reverse complement strand
AAACTTATTTTATTTGTATAAATTGAGCAAAATTGTTTTGATACCGTTGGAAAAACGACTTTTACCTCATCGTTATGATGGCAATTTAATATACATTTGCTGCGTTTTAAATAAAACGTCCCTCGAATATATTTAAACAAATAAAAATATATTGTGTACATCTCAGATTCAAATTAACGTAGAAGTGATCGATTTGTTATACTTTTTTGGGGGGAGGAGGGGATTAAGGTTGGGTACTTTTGGGGCTATTAAATATTTTTTTCATGAAATTTCGTTCATCCGTGAGCGATGAATTATTGAAACATAAAAATGAGTTCATTTTTGGTTTCAATACGCCAAAAAAACATAAAGATCATGCAAAATAGTCTAATCAATTATATGATTGTAGGCTTGTGTTATCAATAAGATTAATTTAATCAAAATAATTCCTTTTTACTGTATTTTTCATTGGAGATTATAATATAACAGGCTGTTGAATTTCATAATTTTAGGTTAACTTATTAATTATCTGATAAATGTGTCCTTTTAATTCAAAATCGCTCTTTAAAGTTACTTCAACTCTTGTTTGAAATTTAATGTAAATTTAACCATCATACAAGACTGAAAAGACAGGAAACTGCTTGTCGATTCCGACTATTAAAACATTTACTAGATAAACTTCCATTACAAAAGACTGATCTAAATGACTGTTATAAGGCATATCTGGACATACGGAGTTGAGCTACGAGTCTCCACTAAACCATCGAATTCCTCTCGAATCCAATCCTTACAGTACAAAATCCTTCGTTAAATCCTTAATGTTCCTTACTTTGTCATAAATCAAACCATCCATCAAGACCTCAATACCCCATATGTTGCCGATTTGGCCAGAACCCGATACCAATCCTGTCATGACAAACTTCTCAACCACCCAAACCAACTCACTTCATTACTAAGGCGTCTGAAAAGAAATTTGCCTCGAGATCTTCTCCTCTAAAAATGTTTTTGGAGTTCTATCAATGGGTAGATTCTCCACATGTTTGTATCATGTCATTATATCGCTTACAGCAAATTTATTTGATGTGTTTATATTTATACAGTTATAAATAGCAATAAATAAATTATTAAAAAAAAAAA
>NW_027113747.1:6102-7016 GCF_000696795.3 Halyomorpha halys | reverse complement strand
AAATGTTGTATGGAACGTACTTAGTGAATTAGTAGTTAGTGAATTTATTTTGAAAAATTTATATCTCAAAAACCATTCGACATATAGATGTCTATTAGCACTCAAATTAAAGCTAGTTTAATGAGCTATAAAGTAGTTTATGATGTTTATCTTCGTAGGAGTAATAGTTTACATGAAATTTGCTAACATAAATTGATTTATAGTCGTTCAACAAATTTTCATTTACCAAATTTATATTCATATGTGAATATCATAAAAACTACTACTCCTACGAAGATAAGTGTCATAAACTACATTATAGTAAGTTAAATTTCCTTTATTTTGAGTGTTGGCAGACATATATGTGTCTTATGGATCTAGAGATATATTTTTTTCAAATATCCATTTTATACGAACAACTAGAAATTAACATTTTGTTAGTTTATTTTGACAGATATCATAAAAACTACTACTCCTACAAAGATAAACATAATTAACTATTTTGTAGTAAATTTAACTACCTTTAATTTGAGCGCTGGCAGGCATTGGTACATCCAATGGTTTCAGTAATAAAGTTTTTCATAAATCAAATTTATTGTCCGAACAACTATAAATCAATTTATTTTAACAAATATCATTAAAAATACTATTCCTACGAAGGTAAAGGTCCTAAACTTCTTTATAGTCCATTAAACTAGCTTTAATTTGAGTGCTAATGGACATCTGTTCGTCACATAGTTCCTGAGATTTAGATTTCTCAAAATAAATTAACTAACGAATAATCTTTCAGTAGATTTTTAAGAAATTTTCCTTTTTAAAAAGCTATATCTCGAGAACTATTAGACGTAAATAGCTCTTTTAGGGTTAATATTTCAGCAAATTTACTCTTCTTTAAATAACGTTCTCTTAGATTTTCTAGTGTTGTTGGTAGTTTT